>NC_142788.1:31399357-31566857 GCF_988280905.1 Pimephales promelas | reverse complement strand
CAACAACGTACGTGCGTCTCTTCACAGCAGTGTGTGTCAGGATCACCGAGACATGACGATAGTTTGAGATTATGTGGAAGGATCTTTTATGGCAACACTTCACCATCACCATGCCATTAACTAACACTCAACACGAGGCATGTGACCTTCATCAGGTTCGCCTGTACCTGTGACGTCTGATTGGCCGGAGGCTGCTAAATCTCCCAGATGTGTTTCTGTACTCTGTGCTCAGCATGTGTCTGTGATGGGGTTTAGGGTTAGGCCATCATTAGCCAGTGGGAGTCCATGTCCTTAGTGAAACAGTCGTGTGTGTTTCTGCAGGTTGTGTATCATGAACAGCACGTCGAGCGGTTCTGGACGCGTCATCGCTCTCTGTTCCCTGCGGCGAGAATCATCGGACCTGAGGAGAACCTTAGACAGGACCAGGCCAGAACCATGGCAGTGTAAACACACACATTCACGCACACACACGTTCAACCAGTCCTGATTAGCGGATGTTTCCCATGATTCCACTGGCTGTGTGTGTGTGTTTCAGGGAGGCGTGTAGGAAGGACGCATCGTGTGATTATTTCTTCAGCATCGACTCTGATGTTGCTCTGACCAATCCCGACATTTTACGGATTCTCATCGAAGAGAACAAGTGAGTGAACGAACACGAGCACACACACACACACACACACACACACACACACACGCTTAAACCACTGAAATAAAAGATCCTTTTAAACTGAAGAAATAACACAAATATCCACTGTGAGACACTGATGTGTCCCTGAGCAAGACACTTGACCCCTAGTTGCTCCAGAGGCGTGTGACCTCTGACATATATAGCAACTGTAAGTCGCTTTGGATAAAAGCGTCAGCTAAATGAAGAAATGTACATGTGGTCTTTGGTCAAAAATGACCGACCCATAGGAAATGAATGGGAAATTTACAAAAACACAAAAATTCTCTCCAAATCGGCCACGATGCAGGAAAAAAAAGTGCTCAGCAATCATCAAAACATCAAGAGTGAAAAATATAACATAATTAATAAATATAATAATTAATAAAATGGTATAACCTTGGCAAAAAGTATTATAAAAACATACATTCAATCCACATCTTAAAAGTAAGTAATTTGGTCTAGAATTCACAAGCATCTCCATTTAGAGCTATACAGGCATCTAGTGGTAAACACATGCAATTACAGGATTTATTTAATTTTTATTTATTTTTATTTTTCCTGAAAGCCTAGTCTCTATTTTAATCGAAAATACTGCATAGAAAAAAAATTAAAAAACAAAATTCTTTATTTTCAAAGGCAGAAAATGGACTATAAATATTAAGTTTAATCAAATTGTCTCAAAATACTAAGTTACGAAAATAAATTGCAGTGGTTTTTACAGGGATGGTGGAAGTTTCATTTTTAGGTGTCCGCTCAGGCTGGGAAGGCCAATGAGGTGACTCATCAGAGGGTTAACTGTTCTCAGTTAACGATAATATCCTGATCAGGAGTGTCTTGCTTCCTCATTACACATTACTGGATGTTATAATATATGAATATGTTAAATAAACAATACAATAAAAAAAATTAAGGATTAAAATTATTACAAAAATGTAACTAAAACCGGCACATGTGATTTTGTGATATTTATGATATTACTATTTATACAATCAAATCATGATTGAAATGTAAACTGCACAATTATTACGGTAATAACAAACCACCATAATTAGATGATTAATAATTAATAATCGTGACAAAACCGAATTTAATAAACCTTCTAAAACAGAGTCCTTATCCTTCAGTTTAGTGCCACGGCAACACTTCTCATTTTAAACAAATTAAAAATAATAATTTCAGTGAACGGAGGTGCTTTATAGTTTAAGTTAGTGATGATAACCCAGATCCAGGCGTGCTTCGTGGTTGGGGTCACATTACTACACTAACTCGTCTTAATATATGTGCATTTCTGAACTCCACTGATAACAGATCACTCCACATGGGCTTTCTGTTTGCTAACGGTGTGGTGTCCGCAGGGGTGTGATCGCGCCCATGCTGTCGCGGCACGGCAAGCTGTGGTCAAACTTCTGGGGCGCTCTGAGTCCCGAGGGCTTCTACTCGCGCTCCGAGGACTACATCGACATCGTGCAGAGCAAGAGAGTGTGAGTGTCTTCCGTGTGTGTGTGTGTGTGTGTGAGCGAGTGTATTGTTGTCGCAAATGTCCACTTGTCTTAGATTCTAACACTGAGGTCTAAAATAAAGAGTAAATCAGGCCAAAAAATTTTGCAAAGTTCATCAATTAAGAAACAAATTCAGTTCAGTTCAGTTTGACTCTATTCAGTTGAATAACATTGTCAATGTTGCAAAGTTCATCAATTAAAGGGTTAGTTCACCCTAAAAATGAAAATTCTGTCAGTATTTACTCACCCTCATGTTGTTCAACCCCGTAAGACTGAGTTAATATAAGTTGAAATAAAGTCGTTATTTTTGTTGTTGTTTTGCGCACAAAAAGTGTTCTCGTCGTTTGATAAAGTTAAGATTGACCCCTGTAGTCACTTGGACTATTTTAACGATGTCTTTAATGACTTTTCGAGTCATTCCCTCAAGAAGCCTATGGAGCGATCTTAATATCTTAAATATCTTAATTTGTGTTGCGAAGATGAACGAAGGTCTTACGGGGTTGAACAACATGAGGGTGAGTAAATACTGACAGAATGTTCATTTTTGGGTGAACTAACCCTTTAAGAAACAAATTCAATTCACTTAAATCAGTGTTTCCCAACCCTGTTCCTGGCGGCACACCAACACTTCGCGTATTCTTGTCTCCCTAATCAAACACACCTGATTCAACTCATCAGCTCATAATCAGATGGGTTAATGAGCTGATGAGTTGAATCGGGTGTGTTTGATAAGGGAGACAAAGAAAACACGCAGTGTTGGTGTGCCGCCAGGAACAGGGTTGGGAAACACTGATTTAAATATTGATTCAATTCAGTTCAATCACAGTCATTGCTGTAAAATCAATTTAGAGAAAAATTAGATTCCGTTGATTTGATTGAGTTCAACAACAGTGAAAGTTGCCGATTTCATCAGTTATGACAGCGATTGAGCTCTACAGTGTTAAGCTCGGCTGTTGTTGACGCTCGTCTGCTGTGTTCCAGCGGCCTGTGGAACGTGCCCTACATCACGCAGGTGTATCTGATCCGCGGAGAGACCCTGCGCTCGCGTCTGGCTGCCGTCTCTCTGTACCAGCAGGAGGGCATGGACCCCGACATGATCTTCTGCAAGACCGTCCGCGAGCAGGTGATCCGGGTTTACTACAGAGAAATATAGATTTCACGTAAAAATTGAAAATGCTATTTTTGCACATTTTTCATAACAATAAGTAAAACTTTTGTACCTTTTTTTTTTTTTTAAGTTCACTTTTTAAAACTTTTCCCCAAAGTTAAGGCGGGACACTACAGGTGAATAGGGTAATATGTTGACTAGCAGATATCACCATGAAACCTCCCCAGCTGATTACCTACATGTTTTCTGTAATTTAATGTTTAAATATGCAAATTTGGCATGATCTAATTAAATATGTGCTAATTTGCATACATTCAAAAAAAATTAAATCTGAATATTGATAAAGCCAGTTTCAAAATTGTTTTTCCATTGTGTTCACATATTAGATGGGAGGGATTTATGGATCTCTACTTTTGGTATCCTGTAAATCAGAATATTCTGTCAAAAGCCTTAAAAAACGATTTTTGCCATGTTTTTTGAATAAAATGTTATATAAATCAGGCGAAGAATAATATATTTACAAATCCTTCAGTAAATGTGTTCGTAATATAACTGGGTGCACGACTGGGACGTTTGGTGTGTATAGCTGCGACTGAAGTGGAGTTTTGAGAAAACCAGCTTTAAGGATTTAGCATCAGTTAATGAGATTGTGTATTTGGGCTTTTTTACTTTCATGATTGGTTGCTGATAGACAGGAAATGACCATATTTGGATCTGACAGCGTTGTACAGGAGAGAGAGGGTGTGTGTGTTGACCGACAGCGATCGCGGAGGATTCAGATCGCCAACTTTTGATGAATTTATGATAAATCTCCACACACACACACACACACACACACTGTGTCGTAAGATAAAGACCTAAATGTGCATTTCTGACTTTCTTTCACCACAAGTCTGAAAGAAGACATGTTATCGAGGACAAGTATCCCAAAATCTCAAATTTGACCAGTGAAAAAAAATGTCTCGCCTTAAATAATAAAATATTATCCGACTAAAATATAGTACATTAATGTCATTGAAATAAATAAATAATTTCCGGAAGACACAGGAGACTTTTACTTGTGTTTTGAAAACAACGGTGTGAAAATACATGATTTTGAAGGTTATATCGATGAAGATCCACATTGTGTGTGTGTGTGTGTGTGTGTTTGCTCCTGCAGGGCGTGTTCATGTTCGTGTCCAACAGGGATGAGTTCGGCCGCCTGGTGTCCTCCACTAATTACAACATCAGCCGCCTTCATCCAGACATGTGGCAGATATTCGACAACCCAGTGGTGAGCGACTCCTCAAACACTCGTAGGGTTGGGGATCAGATACTTATTATATAATTAACTTCGATTCCTTTCAATATGAGTGTAAATCACTGGAGCGCGAGACTGTGTGTGTTCTGTCCTCGTGTGTATCAGTGTGTTGCTCTTAAAGTGACAGCGCTCATATTCCTGCCGCCTCTATAGTCTCACTAAACACAACACAAGACACGTTCTGCAATAAGAGGAGCGTTTGTTATTGGGAATCGAGGAGCACAGACAATACCCAACCCTACACACACATCAGTAGACAAACTAACCCTGTGTGTGTGTGTGTGTGATCTCAGGACTGGAGAGAGAAATACATCCATGAGAATTACTCCAGGATTTTCGAGGACGATGAGGACGTTGTGGAGCAGGTGAACCTGAATCTCCAGGAGTCTGTTGTGGTTTTGTGTCTTTTCCAACGCTGAGTGATGAGTGTGTGTGTGTGTGCTTCAGCCCTGTCCAGACGTGTACTGGTTCCCAGCGTTCTCTGAGAGAATGTGTGACGAGCTCGTGGAGACCATGGAGGATTTCGGCGGATGGTCTGGAGGAAGACACACGGTCAGTGACGTGTGTGTGTGTGTGTGTGTGTGTGTGAGCCAGCAGCTCATGTGTGTGTGTTTCTCTCTCAGGACGAGCGGTTAGCTGGAGGTTACGAGAACGTTCCCACAGTTGATATTCACATGAATCAGATCCAGTATGAGAAAGAGTGGCTGAAGTTCCTCAAAGACTACATCGTTCCTGTGACGGAAAAACTCTACCCAGGGTACTATCCGAAGGTGAGACACACACACACACACACATGTCCATTAACACCTGGCCTGAGCCATTCATTGGCTGCTCATATTCATATTTTTACATTGTAAGTTATTTTTGGTTGCACTTTATAATGCAAGTATACGTTGAACTATTGCGAAAATATTAATGTATAGTAAAATATTAATGTTCTTACTAAAGCGGTAGGGTGTGTTTAGGGTTACTTGCATGTAATTATGCAGATTTATTGTTTTTACTGTAGTACATGTGTGTAACAAAGACAATATAAAATAAAGTTTTACCTTATTTTTTAATAGGCTTTTTATTTATTAATTTACATTACATCAGTTTGATTCATTTTGGAGTTTGATTCACTGTTTCAATTAATGAACTGAAATGAATCAAATCAAATATTGAATTGAACAATGTAATATATATATAGGTAATACATCTGTAGTTAATTAAGGCAGTGTAAATATAAAGGAATATATTTGATTGGAAACATGATTATTTAAATATTTTAAATTACTTATATTTTCTGACTGCCGCATCCTCTGATTCGCGGAAAAACAATATTTGGATATTTTTAAGCAGATTTGTCCTCCATGCTCACACACACACACACACACACACACACACTCCTGTGTTTCAGGCTCAGGCTGTGATGAACTTCGTGGTTCGGTATCGCCCTGACGAGCAGCCGTCGCTCCGTCCGCATCACGATTCCTCCACGTTCACCATTAACATCGCACTCAACAGTAAAGGCGTGGATTATGAGGTAAACAGGACTTCTGCTGTGACCCATAAACCCTCACACCGTGTCCTAACCAGATGCTGCTCACACCAAGGTTTTGGTGTTTTGAACTATCCACTATGTTTAACAAAATTTCATCATAACTATGTGCTTTTATACATTTAATTTGCATTTGTTTGCTTCTTTGTTCAATCAAACAATTATTTCATCATTATTATTATTATTATTAAGAGGTTTGCGCATGTAAACAGCAAACATTAAACGTTGCTGAACTCAAATGTCTTTAACTTTCAGTTAACTCTGCTAAATATTAAATATTAACTTTGCTGATATTAAAAATAAAAACTATTATAACCTTAGTCCACACCAGACTCAATATGATGAGACGCAACCAAATCAATCTGAAATCACAGCCAATCAGAAGAGCATGTGGGCGGAGTCTCTCAGGTCCATTTAATACGGTTATAAAAGCACAGATGAATGCCGGAGTTTATCGTTGTCGTGCTTTATATGCATAAAAGAAATGTCAAGAACTTGATATCAAACTCTGTGATTTTGAAAATTTAATAAAAATAAAACAAGATGAGAAATTAAATATTCCCAGCACTTTCTATGATGTAGTATGCTTGCTACATCATAGAAAGTAATAAGAAATGACTCTTTACATTAAGGTAGTTGCCTAGTGAGAACAGGGTGTTGGGGGAATCACTTTTTTTCTCTTTTTCATCAAACCGCAGTTTTTGCAAGTTCCCGCAATTTTTGCAAGTTCCCGCAATTTCATCGCATAAAATTGCATAAATATCCCGCATATTCCATCGCATTTTTAAAGAAAACGGGCCGCGTAATCAAGGATTTTTGCCCGCAACAATCACAAAAAAACTCCGCGTTTTTCTGGAAGGACTGTTATATGCTGTTGTTCCAGAGAAACAAACCCATTTCTAAAACCGAATCGGCTCGTGTCGCTGTCACGGCTGGGCGGGATAAACTCTGATCAACATGGAGAACATGGCTTTATCGCGCGTCATGTCTGGTTAGGACACGGTGCCAAACAAACCACCTTTACATTTTCATTCAGACATGAGTTGGCTGTGTGTGTTTGTGTGTCAGGGTGGAGGCTGCCGGTTCCTGCGCTACGACTGTAAGGTGGAGTCTCCCAGGAAGGGCTGGTCGTTCATGCACCCGGGCCGCCTGACGCACTACCACGAGGGCCTGCCCACCACACAGGGCACTCGATACATCATGGTGTCCTTCGTGGACCCCTGAACATCATGGGAACTCTGTGTGTGTGTGTGTGTGTGTGTGTGTGTGTGAATCAAAAATCGGATGTTACGTTACAATCGTTCTCTGGCACACGTGAGGTCAGAGTCACTCCTGTTTTAAGTGAACTTTTAAAGAGTATTTTTACTTGATTTTTAAAGAATATTCAAGGCAGAGATTTTTTTTTTTAAAGAGCAATACTTTCTGAAATAGCTTTTGTACTCAAGCTTTGTACAGACCGCTTTAAATTATTTGTTGCCTTTTGAAAATAAATATCGGAAACAAAACTGGGTTGATCTCATCCGAAAAGTGAGTTTTTTTTTAATGTTCAATTGTATGTTGATGAATTTATTTAGTTTGTATTACGTCCCACTTTTCCTTTTACAGGGCAAAATAACACACAAAACAGAAACTATGTTTATTTAAACGATACCATAACCTAACAAAGTGTCCGTATCTCCCTGTCTGTTTCAAACCAGGAGAAACTCTACTTTACAAAATATGGACCGAATTTCTCACATATAATCATATATTTACAGATTACCTTTTAATACCGACACAATAATTATAGAAAGGAAAAATAAAAACTTCTATAGGATAGTGACATTTCTCTATAACTTTTAATATCACCACAATACTAAAAACACTATCGTCAATAACAAAAGACGTCCACGAAACACAGTTTAATATCATACACGTCCAGGACGAAACACTCCAGCATTGGTAAAAAGATCCAGAAATAAATACAGCTGCGAGCGGCAAACATTGGGGTTCAAAGGTTAATGCGTAGAAGGGGATTTTTTTTTCATTTAGCCAGCATGTAGACACTTTTTGCAGCCAATACGTGCGATTTACCATAGGACATAGATGGTTTCTAAAGCTTTTTAACAGTGGCAGCTATGGTTTAATCTCCATAAAAGTTGGCATGCTTGTAAACAGAACGTTTTGCGCCTCCGGCTATATCAGTACGTTGGTAGGGGGCGGTAATACTCCTAAGCGGTGAGCAGCCGGTAACAAAAAGTAGTCGAAGAAGAACGGTCTCGTCTCAGTTCTCGCGCATGCGCCCATAAGGAAGTAATGAAAAGTCGAATAAAGTCGTTATTTACGTTTTTTTTCGCACAAAAAGTAGTCTCGTCGCTTGATAAAGTTATAGTTGAGCCACTGTAGGCACATGGAATATTTAAACCTTTTCTTTTAATGACTTTCTGGGCCGTCAAGAGCCAGTCCCTCAGGCTGTCTATGGAAGAGTGATCCAGCCCTCAGATTCAATCAAAAATATCTTTATTTGTGTTCCGAAGATGAACGAAGGTCTTACGGGGTTGGTACAGCATGGGGGTGAGTAATTAATGACTTAATTTTCATTTTTGGGTGAACTAACCCTTTAAATATACAAGCTTGATAAAAATGCTCATTTTAGAAGAAAATTTCAAATGGCACTTAGAGGATTTTGCATCTGAACTCTTCATTTGTTTAGGATTTAAAGGTTGTTGAGGATATTTTGCTACGCCCATTTCCTACATAAACCCAAAGAGAAAAGTTCAATATTTGTTAAATAATTATTGAGCTAGAGAGTCCAGACAGCCGGCTGCGTTTTTCGAGATGTCCTCAAAAGTCGGTCTTGGCACCTTGGACGAAGACACCGCATGCCAATGTTCAAGTCTGTCAGAGTTAGTGAAGCGCAGAGTAGCGCCATGACAGGTATGAACGTGAGGCTGTGAGGGATAGACTTACCGTGTTTCCAATGGCATCCGCTGATAAAAGCTGAATAAAGCTCCTAGATTACTTACAATTTTCCACAGCTTAAGATATTTTTTCAGTGTTTCATGAGCAGAACAATCCGAAAACACATTAAATAACAGCACAGCCCATTGAAGAGATGTCTATCCCTCACAGCCTCGCTTTCATTCTCATTAAAAATCAAAGATGGCGCTGCCGTGAATAAGGCGTATAGCCATTTCTCCATGTTATAGTGCCATCAAGTGTCCTTTCCCCACCTGAAGCACAGAATTAACTCTTATATGTGAGATCTTAAAGAGTTTTAGCCATTTTATTTCGACTTTGTTTTGATCATCGGCAATCAGACTCCAGAGAATCTTCCTGCACTGGTTTGGTTCCGATCAGGTCCAAAAAATCCTAAATTCCAGAAACTTTTGCCAAATGACGAGCAATTTTTTTTTCTGTTTTAAGGATTCCAATGATACAAAAACACTGACGGTTTAGAAGTTATCGGCCATTTCATTTAACATGTTGAATTTAACAATTACAGTGAGTGAACGCGCTTGAACCGCTAAAAACACATTATATCGGCAAAACCCAATGCAAAGCCATCACACGCCACCAGCTGGAGAGATCAGCGATAATATTGTAATATCTTGTGCTGTATGTTGTAATTAAATGCCTGTACGATTAATGGCCATAGTGGCCTTTTTGTTCTTCTGACGAGTGTTTCTCTCACCGCTTCGGCACAGCAAACACACATGCTAAGAAGCAATTTGTAAATGTGCGATTACTATTCTCAAAATAATGAGTTAACTGTAATTATCATGTGTTTACTCGTGGATAAATGTGTGCTCAAAATAATGAGTTTACTGTAATTATCATGTGTTTACTCGTGGATAAATGTGTGCTCAAAATAATGAGTTTACTGTAATTATCATGTGTTTACTCGTGGATAAATGTGTGCTCTTCGAGGACAGAGTGACGCTCGAGTTCATGATATCATGAGAACATTAAACATGTGTAAAGTGAGGAAAAGCTCTCTAGGTTCAGGATTATTATCTACAGATACTTCAGCTCCTCTCGTTATCCCCATTTAACAGGATTTGGTAACGATGTTGATGTGTATAAAATAATCCCTCTTTCAATATCGTGTAGCACAGTCTGAGAGGGTTTCCTGCAAACCAGGAGATCTTTGATCAACATACTGGCAAAACTTGAAGAACTAGAATATCGTGTTATATATCGACTTCAAAAGTGAAACTATATACACTCGTTACATGCAAAGTGAGATAATTCAAGCATTTGTTTGTTGTACTTTTGATTAGGCTATGGTTCACAGCTTATGAAAACCCCAGTCAAAATTACAATATTGTGAACAGGTTTTCATAACCTGATAATCATCACAATTATATATATGAAGAGTTCAGATGCAAAAGCCTCTAAATGCCATTTGAAATTTTCTTCTTTAATGATGATTATCAAACTTGTATATTTAAGTTCAGTAATTTCACTTAAATAACAATTAATAGGTAATTATCATTGCAATATAAGTGAAATCACTGAACTTAAATATACAAGCTTGATAAAAATGATCATTCTAGAAGAAAATTTCAAATGGCACTTAGAGGCTTTTGCATCTGAACTCTTCTTATATATATAATATATATATATATATATATATATATATATATATATATATATATATATTTCCCATGTTATATCAAGTAAATAAAGCTTCACACATGAAAATAAAAAAATAAAAATAAATAATAAATAATAAAATAAATAAAATAAAAAATTAAATAAAATAAAAGACATACACAGAGGAAACCTTATGCATCAGTGAAAATATCATCATAATATTTCAAGAATCTGTCACTTTTCTTGTTTTTAATCAATCTTAGAGACTTCAGAAATGTATCAATTTCGATTAAGAAATGTGGAAATGTAGGCTGCGATTTAGAGAATTTTTGCTTGTGAATAAAATTTTCCCCCCAAAAAATTAACAATGTAACTAATTGAAGAACTAGCTTTATCTTCTTTATAGTAACAAATTATATCCTTTAATTGAAAGGATTTGGAAGAATCAAGGTGATCATCACAATTATAACAAATAGCCTAGCTAAATATAGTCTGTGGCGTCATCAGGACAGACTGACTGATCTCAGATCTGCTGCTGGTGTGTGAGGAGCCGTGTTTGAGGTCAAAGTTTGTAAACCTGCAGTTTTCCCTGGGAATGATGACCGTACACACAAAGTCGATGTACAAAAACAACATGGATTTTAATAAACGCTATATAGGATAAGAAAGAATGAAATGTATGGCTACTTGAAGATTGTGACACTGACACATCATGCATCATCACTGCAGAGGATTTATCATACATGAAGAGAGGAAGTTTTATAAGTGACAGGGGCGGAGTTAAGAACAGCTGTGTGTGTGTATGACTGTCATCTATGATCTCTCTCAGTTACACACACACACACACTGGCCCAGCTCTTGTGCTTCTGATGGCAGTGGTGTTTCTCCAGTGGATCTTCAGGCTCCTGATGGTCCTGGTCATCTCTGTGATGTTCTACTACACAAACGACACACACTCGTCCAGGTGAGCGCGCACTCCTTTATCTTTCTGAAGACTAGCTCGCTCACATCTGGATCTTTCTGTGACTGCGATTGGGTTTTTCTCATGGAAATTGGAAATTTGTTTGTGAAATTTAGCCTATACAGTTAATTTATTAAGATTTAAAATAATTATATACGTATATATTTACAGTGTATATATTTTACTTACTGAGCACTTTTACTAAGTTTGTTTCAAAAACCAAATTCAAAACGGTCTTAAATATAGGCTAGGCTATAATCTGATTTCTAAAATCTAAACCTCTATGAACTAACTGGTTTATACCACGGTACTTGCCACAAAACACTTTAAAAAAAGTTTATATTTTAATTAGTTTTAAAAATCGAAATCTAAAGGTTTTTTTTTTTTTTTTTTTTTTTTTTTTTACAATAACTTGGTTTCCCTGGTTACCCCCGACAGTTTATAGTCGGAGAACCCTCAGTTTAGCGTTAGCTACAAGCCAGAAAGTTAGCCTGTTTTTCATGTAGGCGTTTGTCTAGCTTTACACTTAAGTTTTTTAACCTATAATTAAAACACAGGCGTAGTATAACGGCTAGATGTTTTTTGATACAATAAATTGTAAACGAGTACTTTGACTGCCTGTTGGTTACTCACAGCTAATATAGCCAGTGCATTTAATAATGTCGAACGGTCAGTTTCACCAGAACTCCTCTGTCCCTTTTTAATGGACACCCTGCAGCCAATCAGAATCGAGTATTCACCCAGACCATGGTATAATAAAGATTTATTTAGGCTATTTTGTGGATGTATAAGTTACCTTTGGCTTTATGAAGAGACTTTCAGCCCTGATCTCTGGCAATGCAAGTTTATATACTTGACACACTATTAATTCAAATGCTTTAACACGGAAAAATAACTAAAATAATAGCAAGGAAACTTAAACCAGTTATTAAAGGAATTAAAAGAGTAAAAACATGATATATCGCTGCTTTCTCGGTCTGATTCTGCCTAAAACTGACTGCAGTCGGTCTCGACATCATTATTTACGTGTATCCACCTTTAGTATGCCCGTTTCGCCCGTAATAGGCGTTAACCTTCCGGACAACGTGAGCGACAGTTTAGCCAATCATCACACACCGGCCCAAACTAACCAATCTGAGCCCACTGCCTTTTTCTGAGGGAGTGGTTTCATAGACTCAGGAAGTCAACCGCTCGTTCGAGGACAGAGGAGAGCGCGGCTGACAATAAAGGTGAAGTTAATGAAAAATAAGACTTTTAAAAAAAGAAAAAAACACGAATACATGTTATATTGCACACCATAAACAACGAAAAAAAGCAGTCGACCCCCCCCGGTTTCTGATCATAGGCAGAGGGGTGAACCACCAACACCATGATAATAAATGTTCCTCTTTAAACGCATTTACTAAAGGCTATATGGAGGATTTGCATTCTATATGGAGGAAGTCCCATTTGACTAAAGCTAAAGTAAAGCTACACAATGATGCCTTATTTACATAGCCTACCTGCTTATAAAGAGAGGATATGTGCGCTCGTAAAACTAATCCACTCACTGCTCAAAACAGTGGTTTTTATTATTTTATGACGGGGATAACTGATCCTAGACCAGCATTATGGACAGCTTTTCCCTCTAAAAGCAATCGGAAGCATATGGAAGCTTGCTTTCACCATGGAATAAAATAAATTAAAATATAAATGCGACTTTTTAATTACAATTCTGACATACATTTTTCACAATTGCAAGTTTATCTCACAATTCTGACTTTATAACACGCAAATGCGACTGCATATCACGCAACTCTGAGTTTTATAACTTGCAATTTTGAGTAATCACATTGATATGCCTCACCTGTCACCTGTCTCTCTGCACAGGAGAAGTGTTGACTAACACATATTTAGACAGACTTGTGACGATATTTGAGAAAAATATTTGCTGATCGGAACAGAGATAAGTTCCTCTTTTCATAGTGTATCGCAGTGAAGCTGACACACAAGACACAAACCTAGCATCATGTCCGGACATCAGTTCGTCACTTAAGAAACATAATTAAAGCTGCAAGCAGCATTTAGCGGAGTTCAAGCATTTAAGGCCTTTAAGCACATAAGCGTTTTAGACATTAAGTTTTATTTAGCAATCATTTAACCACTATCATCATAGATGGAAAAGACCATTTACAGCCAATTTACTATAGCAAATTTATGGGTTTCAAAGCTTTTTGACAGTTTTGGCATCACCTACGGTCCGATATTCATAATATTTCGCATGCTTGATTACTATGTTATGTCACATATTCCCACCAATTTTTTTGAAGTTCTGAGTTTTCTTTCAATATTTATAGGCTTTTGAGTGTCTTTTTGTCACGCCCCTTTTCTAAAAGACTGTTACAGCCACCCGAATGCAAAAGTTCAACTTTTTTTTTCGATAATTATTGATCTAGAGTATCCAGAGAATTGCCCTGGACTGGTCTGGTTCCGATCATCTGAAAAACCAGGGACTACAGTAGTACGCAATAGTAGCCTAGGTTTTGGACAAAATTCGACATTGCAGAAAATGTATGCTGCCTAAATTGAAATTAGAGATGTACATTTTGTCCATCAAATACTTTTTCTCAGCACTGTATGTTTGATAAAGCCTCTGGTTTAATGCAAAGAACAATTCATTTGATGCTTTTTGTCTTTCAGAGATGCGATGGCGGAGGCGCTTCAGAAGCTGCGCTGCGCAAAACTCAGACGCAAGTTAACCGTTCTCAAACCGGCCAAAGAGTGCGTGAGAACGAAGATCACCCAACGATCCTCATATTTCAGAGAATTAACATTCACACACTGCTCGATTCTGTGCAACTTCCGATTATAAACTCGTTTAATTGTGCGATACTCCGCAGATGACGTTAAAAAAAAAAGATATTTACAGCTTGTCATTTTGTGAGAAAAGAAATCTTAAAAGTTGTACGTTGTAAAAATTATACAAATTCAGTGCTTGTAGGCCTACTGCAAATATATTTGTAACGCAAATGTGGTGTATTTTGAAACTGATTACAAAACTCTTAACTATTTTACGTGGAAACTAATGTTTTGATGTAAGTGTTTGATTGTTGCGCTCTAAAAACACTGCGCTGAAGTTAAAAGTTAAGCTTCTCACCTTATTAAACGCTAAACCCCATATGATCGTGTCCCCTTATTGTGTATTTAACCCCAATAATAGAGGAGCTTTTTACCCCAAATTGTACATTATTCTTAAATTATTCTACATATAAGTATTCTACATATAAATACATATTTTCTACACATAATTTATTCTACATATAAGTATTTTACATATTCTTTAATTTTACTACTTGAACATCATTGACAGTCTTGCAATTGAGGAAGTAAGTGTAATTTGACTTTCATCCTGGCAGATACTGTGCTGTTTGTTCATCATCCGCTGAAATGTATTTCACTTGCACGCCTCTACAAACATTTGAATATTTGTTTTAAATAGGAAGTTTATCTGTACTTAGTTTTGTGTGCCATCATACGCATCACAAGGCAGCCCTCCAAGATAACTCACAAGAACACGAATACAAACACATGCATTACTCAAATGCTGCCGCACTATAATAATCATCATAAATATTAGTGACAAAATAAATACCACTAATAATGGCTATTTAGACGAGAATCTCTGGGAAAACAAATACATATAAGGGGTTTTTACAATACTAAATATTTACCTGTAAATTATGCACCATTTATCATCTGTAATACCACCAGATCCGATATAAATATATAAACCTGGTTGTGTATTCCCCTACTGCTGGAAGCATTGTTTTCAGACAATAATTGTATTAGGTTTTGCATTTGTATAAATGTTTAGACATGATTAAAGACTACAGTCAAATCTGGACACAGAGAAAACATTTCATTACTCATACAAAAAATGCTGGGTCAAATATGAACAAACACAAACATAGGGTTAAAAATGTAATTTAACCCGTCCATATTTGATCCAAAATTGGGTTAAAACTACCCAACATTTTTTTTGTATGAGTGACTTAACATCAATCTGCCCCTGTGCCAGAGAGAGTAAATAATGAGAATGATTGTTTTTAAACATCTCATGTGTTTCTTTCTTTTAGGATAGACATGAAGAGTTTTACCCAGGAACTCTCCGATTTCTTAAACTGTCCTTACAAGCCGAACACGACTGAACAGGACATGAACAGGTGTGTGATTTAATCTCCAATCCAGTTCTGCTATGCTTTATATGCTGATTAACAGGTTATTCAATTAGATGGGTCTCATTAATGAGCCTGATGTCACTGCATTAACTGACGTGTTTTTCATCTCTCGTTTTGAGCTTGAAATATGAATCTGTGTGTGTTGTCATTTAAGATACGCTCATGCTTGCTGCTGTTTTCCCTCCAAAATGATGTTAACTTCCTGGAGGAAGTTGTCATTAGGAACCTTTGATAGTTAAATGGCCTGACCCCTCTCTCTCTGTGTGTGTTTATGACAGAATCCGGTTGCAGTTTTGTTGTAACGCCACAGGATCATTCATCCTCACCAAACACAACACAGCCATCAATCAATCCATCCAATATGAAACAAGCAGAACAAAAACATACAAAATGAATGCAGCACTTCACAGTATGCTGCCTGAGGTGTGTGTGTGTGTGTGTGTGTGTGAAAGAAAGTTTGTATGTAATTTCACTAGTTAAAAACGCTTATAAAATTGGCCAAAAGATGTTTTCATTTTAATCTAGCATTTTGTGTATATTTCTGTAATGGATAGGTTTAGTAGTAAGGCTTGGGTTAGGCCAGAGAAAATATAAATCAATGGGCATAGTCTTGGTTATGACTGTAACCTTGGTTCCCTGAAAAGGGAACGAGACGCTGTGTCGAGAATAGCCGCTGTGGGAATGAACGTTGTGAAGCACGTTTGAAATCTGTCCAATGGCGTGACGGGATCGACCAGGAAACTATCAAGTATACCCGAATCAAGCAGCGCTGGATTCTGATAGGATGAAGCAAGTTGCTCACAAGCACGCAGGAAGTATGGCAGGTCCTTTTCAGGGAACCACGGTTACAGTCATAACGAGACTTTCCCTTTCAATGAAACTCGCACTGCATTGAGAATTGAGGCCGTGGGAACATTTAAGCCCTCGCCGGCATGATGACAAATGCTTGTCTTGTGTGAGATTGAGAAGCGCAGCACTAAGACAAGAGCACCTGGGATCCTGGTGTAGAGCCGAAGTCTAGGTTATAACATGATGTGAAGTGTGTGGAGAGGATCAGCTCGCTGCATCACAAACATCTTGAAGGGAGACTCACGATAAAAAATAGCCTAAAAGGTTTTCCAGGCGACTCATACTCAAGAGAGACAGCCTCAACTATCCACTTGCTCTTGCTCTGCTTCGATCAAGGGGACCCCTTGCTGGGTGACCCAAAAACAAACAAACAGTAGTTTGGTTTTATGCCGCAGGGCATCTAGTGCTCAAACTGGACAAAGTGGATTATTCTTTGGTCAGTATCCTGAAAGGCCTGCAGAACGATTGATTTGGTCACATTAGAAGGGACCTTTGTAAAACAAACCTTGTCCTGGCAACTTTCTCCAGAACTCTCCGGGGAAGCATGAGGGGAAACCAGGGTGTCATCCCTCAAGATGCAAACACCTAGTCCAGGGTTTCTCAAACTCGGTCCTGGAGAGAGTTTAGCTCCAACCCTGATCAAATACTCCTACCTATGAGTTTCTACTGATCCTGAAGACCTTGATTAGCTTGCTCAGGTGTGTTTGATCAGGGTTGGAGCCAGTGTTGTAGTACTCGAGACTCGGACTCGGACTCGAGACCATATTTTAATGGTCTTGGTCTTGTCATGGACTCGTGTGCATTTGGACTCGGAATTGACTCGTATTCGAACATTTTTTTTTTAGGACTCGGACTTATTCCCGAGTCCACTCGAGTTCAAATTCAAAATATTTTTCATGATTATTAATGTATGTTAATAAAATATTTCTTTAAATTGATTGACATGCTCAGTGATTGGTGATTTTCTAGTGCGCAACTGCGCATGACAAATTGTAATAAAATTACTTTTAACACCACCTACTATGTGGCCTTTTTACCCTAAACTGATCATATTTTTTAAACTCTGGTCTCGGTCTCGACTCGGACTCGACCGTCTCTGGTCTCGGACTCGACTCGGACTCGACTCTCTCTGGTCTCGGTCTCGACTCGGACTCGACCGTCTCTGGTCTCGGACTCGACTCGGACTCGACTCTCTCTGGTCTCGGTCTCGACTCGGACTCGACCGTCTCTGGTCTCGGACTCGACTCGGACTCGACTCTCTATGGACTCGGTCTCGACTCGGACTCGACTCTCTCTGGTCTCGGTTTTGACTCGGACTCGACCGTCTATGGACTCGACTCGGACTCGACTCTCTATGGACTCGGTCTCGACTCGGACTCGACCGTCTCCGGTCTCGGACTCGACTCGGACTCGACTCTCTATGGACTCGGTCTCGACTCGGACTCGACTCTCTCTGGTCTCGGTCTCGACTCGGACTCGACCGTCTCCGGTCTCGGACTCGACTCGGACTCGACTCTCTATGGACTCGGTCTTGACTCGGACTCGACCGTCTCTGGTCTCGGACTCGACTCGGACTCGACTCTCTATGGACTCGGACTCGACTCGGACTCGATTCTCTATGGACTCGGTCTCGACTCGGACTCGACTCTCTCTGGTCTCGGTCTCGACTCGGACTCGACCGTCTCTGGTCTCGGACTCGACTCGGACTCGACTCTCTATGGACTCGGTCTTGACTCGGACTCGACCGTCTCTGGTCTCGGACTCGACTCGGACTCGACTCTCTATGGACTCGGTCTTGACTCGGACTCGACTCTCTCTGGTCTCGGTCTCGACTCGGACTCGACTCTCTATGGACTCGGTCTTGACTCGGACTCGACCGTCTCTGGTCTCGGACTCGACTCGGACTCGACTCTCTATGGACTCGGTCTCGACTCGGACTTGACTCTCTCTGGTCTCGGTTTTGACTCGGACTCGACCGTCTCTGGTCTCGGTCTCGACTCGGACTCGACCGTCTATGGACTCGGACTCGACTCGGATTCGACTCTCTATGGACTCGGTCTCGACTCGGACTCGACTCTCTCTGGTCTCGGTCTCGACTCGGACTCGACTCTCTATGGACTCGGTCTTGACTCGGACTCGACCGTCTCTGGTCTCGGACTCGACTCGGACTCGACTCTCTATGGACTCGGTCTCGACTCGGACTTGACTCTCTCTGGTCTCGGTTTTGACTCGGACTCGACCGTCTCTGGTCTCGGTCTCGACTCGGACTCGACCGTCTATGGACTCGGACTCGACTCGGATTCGACTCTCTATGGACTCGGTCTCGACTCGGACTCGACTCTCTCTGGTCTCGGTCTCGACTCGGACTCGACCGTCTATGGACTCGGACTCGACTCGGATTCGACTCTCTATGGACTCGGTCTCGACTCGGACTCGACTCTCTATGGACTCGGTCTTGACTCGGACTCGACCGTCTCTGGTCTCGGACTCGACTCGGACTCGACTCTCTATGGACTCGGACTCGACTCAGACTCGATTCTCTATGGACTCGGTCTCGACTCGGACTCGACTCTCTCTGGTCTCGGTTTTGACTCGGACTCGACCGTCTATGGACTCGACTCGGACTCGACTCTCTATGGACTCGGTCTCGACTCGGACTCGACCGTCTCCGGTCTCGGACTCGACTCGGACTCGACTCTCTATGGACTCGGTCTCGACTCGGACTCGACTCTCTCTGGTCTCGGTCTCGACTCGGACTCGACCGTCTCCGGTCTCGGACTCGACTCGGACTCGACTCTCTATGGACTCGGTCTTGACTCGGACTCGACCGTCTCTGGTCTCGGACTCGACTCGGACTCGACTCTCTCTGGTCTCGGTCTCGACTCGGACTCGACCGTCTCTGGTCTCGGACTCGACTCGGATTCGACTCTCTATGGACTCGGTCTCGACTCGGACTCGACTCTCTCTGGTCTCGGTCTCGACTCGGACTCGACCGTCTATGGACTCGGACTCGACTCGGATTCGACTCTCTATGGACTCGGTCTCGACTCGGACTCGACTCTCTATGGACTCGGTCTTGACTCGGACTCGACCGTCTCTGGTCTCGGACTCGACTCGGACTCGACTCTCTATGGACTCGGACTCGACTCGGACTCGATTCTCTATGGACTCGGTCTCGACTCAGACTCGACTCTCTCTGGTCTCGGTCTCGACTCGGACTCGACCGTCTCTGGTCTCGGACTCGACTCGGACTCGACTCTCTATGGACTCGGTCTTGACTCGGACTCGACCGTCTCTGGTCTCGGACTCGACTCGGACTCGACTCTCTATGGACTCGGTCTTGACTCGGACTCGACTCTCTCTGGTCTCGGTCTCGACTCGGACTCGAGTGAGGTGGTCTCGACTACAACACTGGTTGGAGCTAAACTCTGCAGGACAGTGGCCCTCCAGGACCGAGTTTGAGAAACCCTGACCTAGTCGAACACCCTTTATATCTACTCCACCACCTTGGGGTGGGGTGTCCATGGACCAGGTTTCCGCCCCTCCCTCGACAGTACATCCGCTCCCTGGTTTTGGCACCCCTCCACAGAAGCAACCATCTAAGACTGCTCCCCGGCCTGTGAAAGACGCATCCGTAGTTAGCATTTCGCAATGACAAGGTTACTTCTACATTGATCGTGTGAATCAGATTGACCATTGAGGAAAACCCCCTGGTCTTGAGCCACTCATAGTGGTTCTCATGTACAGCAGGCCAAAAGGTATCACATTGGACGCAGCTGCCATCAGACCCAACAGTCCCTAAAGCTGCTTTACAGTAAGTGACTGCAAGAATCGGACGCAAGCTTTTTTTAGAATGATAATATACAGTCTGTAGAACCCTGTCTGGGGGAGGAACATGTCTATGGCCCCCTTCCCCAGTAGAGCTTTTACCTCCTGGTCCATAACCAGAGCCTGCTCGGGACTACCACTGTGGACGGGACCCCCATAAATCTGGGCGTGCGAGACCCGAACCAAATCTACTAAAACAACCAGTCTCTCAAAACTGCTCTCTGGTGTTACTCAAACGACCAATTCGGTGAACCGGCAGGGAAAAACCAAACTGATTGCTCTGAAACCCTTCCCAGAGGGAGCGAGCATCCCAGCACCACTACGTTTCAAGGTGGACATCGAGATATGGGCTTGACGAAGATGAGACCTGAGAGTTGCTGCCGCCTGCTTGTTTGCCTTCTGAAACCTCTTGATGACTGTATTGACTGTGTTGCCGGAGGTGAAAGCGGGGCGTCCATGAGGAAACGTTCATCTTTCTCATTTATCCCTGAGAGGTTTAACCAAAGATGCCCCTCCATTGAACGGCTGATAGATTTAGCCATCTGGCCTAGAGAAGGATCTGTGGCCCGATGCAGCACTCTCAAGATCTTGGTCTCCTAGCAGGTCAGTTTGGTACGCCTGAAGCAGAGATGTGGTGTGTAGACATGCCGCAGCCTGACCTGCTTACAAATAAGCTTTACCCACCAAAGTTGATGTTGTTTAGACAGGCTTGGTGGGTAAGGGACGTGCTGACTCAGGGAAGAGATAGCTGGAGTTGGATGTCTGAGGATAAGAGTCACAACCTCCATGAGCTCTTCATATGCAGGAGTTTTTTTTTTTTACGCGCGTACCTCGTCTTTGCATTGAATTAACATTGAAATCATTCGCGCCTGACGCGCTATTCACGTCCGGTGTGAACACACCATTATAGTTTCCTGGCCGTGATGTCACCCGCCAATGATGTTGTCATGCCATTGGACTGATTTCACACGTGCTTCACGACCCAATCACACAGACGCGTTCCCACAGCGCCAATTCTTGATGCAACGCAAGTTCCTTTGAAATCGAACTGTGCAATATCCTCATTAATATAGTGTGTGTGTGTGTGTGTGTGTGTGCAGGACTACCCCTGGTCCGGTCGGCGTCTGGGTCGGTGTGCTGTGGTCGGCAGCAGTGGGATTTTAAAAAACAGCAGCTGTGGACGTGAGATTGACAGCACAGATTTCGTCATACGGTAAACACATCCCATAATTCCTTGCTCCCTCATTGGCTTCAACAATGTTGTCACAGTCAGCTCGTTCAGCCATAACATAAAATAGGAGCACTTGCACAGATGGTTTGACTTGCAAGTTTCAGATCCAACCCTGATCTCCAGGAGCAGCACCTTTACGAGGCTATTTCTTACTTTTAAATAACAGAAAACAACAGTTTCAATAGAGAGCCAAATAAACTCTTGAATGCAACAATTTGGACATTTCATCACTTGGGATTTGAAGCCCCAACTTCCTAGTCAAGTGTTCATTGCTTAAAGAACATACAATCATGAATATGTAGAAAACTTAAGCAATTTATATTTCTTTGCTTACATTGCAATCAGAATCATTTAAAGTAAAAACTATGATCATCCTATTTGATCACACAACTTTCTGGGCCCTAATACGTCAGGTGAGAATAGACACGGAATGAACAAAAACGAATCCATGTAGAAGTCTAGTACAATACTTACCCAAATAACAAAGGAATCAAAATGACTCAACAATACAAAGACTTTTATAACCCGCAACAGATCAGGTGTTTGTCGCTTAACACCACGTGCCAGATTTTCATGAAAATTGGATGAACTGTCTAGGAAGAGTTCGAAAATTCAAAATGATGGAAAATTATGGCATATTGTAGAATTTTGTTTTTGGCCCTTATGAATAGAAAGTTATTAAAAAGACACTCCACCCATTTGCATTAAGATTTCCATTGTTAGAAATCCAGTCATACTATTGAACGGTCGTGAAACACTCTCTCATTTTCCCCTGAGACGAGAGAAATCCGCTATTTACACTTTTAACTTCCTCCCACAATGAAGAATCGTCATTTTACGTCATTGTAGGAGGAAGTGGGGAGGATTTCTGTAAAGACTACAAGCACTAGATCCCACCCTTTCAAACCCGCCCATAGGGGGTTGGACCTAATGCGCTAACAGACCAATCACAGATCAGCGCCAGTGCGTTTGATTTCACTGGCAGAAACTTTTTGAAAATTTGGACAAAGGTACTGAATACGCAGACGGATGCATTATGGATAGGGTTGAGTACCGAAACGCGGTGCCAATAGGGAACCGGTTCCGATGTAAACGGCAAGTGGCTGAGTCGCTGTCTCACGATTGGGGCGGCAGTGGCTCTTGGTTCATGTAGGTTGTCTACAAACTAGAAGGTTGGTGGTTCAATCCCTGGTTCCACCTGACCAAGTGTTGGGACCAAGAGTTCATTTTTGGACAGTTGCACTAAAGCGAATCAGTTAGAGACTCCAATTTTGTCGTGTTGAATGTTTGGACTGTCCTCTATCTATGTGCCAAATTTCACATCTTTTTACAATATGGTTCTATGGGCTGCCATTGCAACCCGGTCTCATCCCAAGACGTCATATAACTGACGTTTTGGGACGTCTTTTGACCATACGTCAATATTCGCCTTTTTAGGGCCCCCTTAAACGTCGGTAGATGAGGTTATGGGATCCTAACTCTACCCCAGACCTAAACCTAACCCGTCACCTAACTGACGTTAAAGGTAAAGCGTCAGTTGTATGACGGCCCGGGATCGCCATCTACCGACGTTTAAGGGGGCCCTAATAGGGCGAATATTGACATATGGTCAAAATACGTCCCAAGACGTCAGTTATATGACTTTTTGGGATGAGACTGTGTTAGCCATTGACTTACAGAGCACAATAATAGTTAAATTCAATAAGTGGCATCACACCTTGTGTTCTTGACCACTAAAAACCCCACAGACGCGTATTAGAGGAGGGACCCAAGCCACTTCTACAGACGATCACAGAGACTTTGAACTCTTTTAAATCTAGTTTATCAGTCCAGTTTCATTGTTGGGGATTTTGCCCAATTAAAATACAGTTCTAGTGATGTGCGCTCACTTGTGTTTTTTACAGCAGCGTTGAAACGTGAAACAGCTGCAGTCAGTTTCTCTGTGAAGAGTTGAAATGGTTAATCAGTGTACAGTCTTTATTTTTGTGGATTTACACAGAAAGCACACGACACACATCTCTTATCAGCTCGGGCGAGGGGCTAATATTACACCGGCTCTATCTGCTGTTACTGTGCAAAGGCTGTTAGAGCAAATTCTTTTGTGAATGCTTAACTAGATGGCCAAATAAAACAGACAAGTGTGACATGTCGTGAACACATCACATACTTCAGGAAGTCACACTAGCAATGACTGTGAACATGAAATCACACACCACTTTAGATCTGGTTGTGTTTGTCAGTAGGAGACCATTTTAAAATGACAACCATGTTAATATGATTTTATAGTAAAGTGATTATTAAATATCATCAGCATCAGATTCTCTTTCTTTCTAACAAACGCATGGATAATATACGTAGATCCCAACATTACTTTAGCTTGGACGACACACCAGTTATGTTTACTTCTTAAAGATTGAAGAAGCACCAGTTTCACAGATTTATTTTTCTCTTTCAGGTTTAATTTGGCAGTGGTTAATGACAGTGATGTTGGGCTGAAGACGGATCTGATAACCATCAACCCCAGTCAGATCCGGTTAGTGCACACACACACACACACACACACTCCTCTCAGTGAGATTATTTAAAATTATAATAATATTAGACACTTTTATTCTCATATATCCAACATATACTGTATATATGCAGGCATACAGTTAGATCTGTTTTTTTCAATATTGTTTATTAGATAACGTGGTAACACTTTACAAACTAACATTAACAAATATTAATAAATATGGTAACACTTTATTTTACAGTGTCTTTGTTACATGTTACATGCACTTACCACAGCAATAAATGTAAATTATACATAATTACATGCAATTAACCCTCAACCCTACATGTTTTTTAATGATATTACCCAGCAAACATTTTGACGTTTATTGACCGTTGAAAAGACGTCCATCCGAGACCTCCCGTCATGGTTGAAAAATAGTTCCAAAATGGAAGTTGAACCGACGTCTTCGACGTCATCTGGCCGTGAATTGCACGTCTTTTCTGCGCGTCCACGGACGTCTAAATGGGCTTATTTTTTTTAGTTCTGCAGGATCTTGCTACCTATTGTATGTGTATATATATATTCCTGCATATAAAATAATTACACCCATATTGTATAAGTTCGTGAAAGTCAATCAATCAGGATATTTCTATACACATCTGAACTTATAGGTTCTAAAACAGGTCCAAAATCGGTCCGGTCAGACCTGGACGTCTATAAAACCGTTTAAACACGTCTACATCAACACATTACTTCTGGACTAAGGCAAAAGAGTTATAATTTACAACAACATTTTATTGAGAATATTACATTTGAAATGTCTTCCAGTTGTTAAACTGCTAAAAAAATAAAAATAAAATAAAAATAGTACAATGACATTTTCTGACAGTTGTGACAGTTTCACATTAGGGTTAAGCAGCCATTAATCAAACCAGAATATAACAAAAGTACAGGAACTGTCAACACATTCTATAATATTACAGAAAAGTCGTTCTAAAAATATTCCACCATTGATAAATAGAAGTCAGAGCTGTGGCAGTACTAACTTTCAGTTACTTCAGTCTTGCATTACTGTTAAACAGACATAAATAAAATTATTTAGAGTCTTTGAAATTTGTTTATGGCTTTAAGGTTTTGGTTTTGTTTATGGCTATTTTTATATCCAGCTCTTCTTGAGTGTGCTTCAGGTGTTCGCCATTGCTGCATCAACATCTTAATCTGTGGCGTTTGGGCTCCACCTCGTCACAATCACAGCATCTGAGGGAAGAGAATGCGGTTTAAAAAAAGGCTCATTTTTAGGTTAATTACGTACGGTGTTTGAAAATGTCTGAAAATAGCAATGTTATTTTTCTGCATAATAATCTTATGCCAATAAAAGATGTTCTGGACTAAATGCGTTTGAAGAGTGAAATAATTAAAATAAAATTACATTAAGGAACAAGAGATGTATTAAATAAATATTTGTAAAATGTAAATTCAGTTTTGGATAGGACAACCCCATGGCTGGAAAAAAACATTAACGTACATACCCTCACTTCTGTGTTCTCTCCCGAATGCAGCGGTCAAGAGGCAAGACAACATTAGGAAATTCTGTTCATGAAAACATAACAGACTTAAATAAGAGAGTAGTTTAATAAAAAAAAAAAAAAAAAACAGTAAACAATATTGTTTTATTTTAACTAGGCCTACTTTGTGGATATAGCAAGGATTTAGACATATTGTTATCCAATTCTACCTAGTAAACTATTGTAGCCATATAATGATCATTCATAATGACTAAATCTAAGGTAGCCAACCCTGGTCCTCGAGAGCCTCACTCCTGCTATTTCCAAACTATCCCTGTCCTACTGCTGAGTGCTGACTATTAACGGATTAGGTGTGTTTTCAGAAGCTGCAAGGGCAGGAATAGTTGGAAAACAAGCAGGGTAGTGGCTCTCGGGGACCAGGGTTGGCTACACCTGGTCAGCGCATATTTTAAATTGTGTAATAAGACTGCTGTTCAAATGTTCACTTAACAGTGTAATAATGACTTAGATACTATGAAATTAGCTGGCTGTACTTTAGCTTTTTCTTGAGCAATGACAGACACAGGCTCTATATTTGTATTCAATGTAAATTGTGTAAAAAAAAATAAGATGCAAATAGCAAAGTTCTAACATACAATTGGGTGTCCTCTGGGACTGGGATGATAATGCAGAATTTGGAACTGGTGACTATAGACATTAAAAACAAATGGGTGAAAAATATTTTAAGTAAGTAAAGACACCTTAATCAATAAACACCATTACAAAACAAACAAACAAAACTTTGTGAAGGACATAAAACAAGAAAAATGCCATGCCTCTTTCGGTTCTGCCAGATGGCCTGGAGAAGGATTCCTGAATTCTACGTCTGACAGATGGCTGTTCGTTATGTCACCCTGAAAGACAAATTGAAAAATAAAATTCACAAAAGTGATCACAAAATTGGTAATCTTTAGAGTATGGTTAGAGACTTGTAACAGAGCAAAACTGGAAAACTGCCTTATAGAGAGTACATTAAGTGTCTTCTAAGTGACAATAATACACTCACATTACATTCCAAATATTATCAAAAACATAAGATTTATTCTTTGCATACAGACAGTATTTATAATCAAATGTGCAAAAATGTACAGTCAATACTTTACATTTAAAGCTGAGGCCATGGTTGAGGAATCAGATAGTCTCCATCCAGATATGTGCCTATTTTCATTGTGCATTACCTCACCTGCACAAAAAGTTAAATTTATTGTAGTGTAAGATATAAACACAGTCAATCACAGAGCCGTTTTGGGATATTATGTTAACACTTATGGAAAACATAACCTGACTTGGACCTGAAATATTATGAAAGATCCTTAATGGTCCGAACCAATAAAGGGTCCGTGCAGGAGTAGCGCAAGATTCGTTCCGCTTTCGATTCGCAGATTCGTTCCGCTTTCATTTTGTTTGACTTTTGCAACGTTGCGGTCGCGTGAACGCGACTTATAACAAAATCTGGTCTCACCGGCGGAGAAATGGTCGCAATCTGAAATTCTGCCAAGTTAATTTTATCCAAACTCAAACCTTTCAGTTGAAAGTGTACGCATCATTTATTCCGGTTCATGAGTCAAATTACAAAACTCAAATCACATTTATAAAATAATACAAAATGTACTTACCAAACAGCAGATTTGTAGTAGTTCGTCAACTTTTTGTACAACAAATTGCCCCCGATCATCAAGTCCTTCTCGCCTCGTCGTGGTTGAAGAAGAAGAAAAAACAGGAAATTGGCTGCGTAGTTGCTTTATCGCGAGATAATCAATCATATCGCGGGATTTGTTATCAAATCTCGGTAGCACAGTTAAGTGTAAAGGTTGAGGACGTAATTGTACTTCAGAACCTCGTAAAAACTATTTGGGGCATATAAATTATTTACTGCAATATCAGCCAAGGTGTAAGCATATTGCTTTTTCATATTTCATAAGGATTTCATAGCGGGTCACGATGGACTATAAATGCACGTGTAAAGGACGTCACCTACTGGACGTCAACTTACAACTGATCCACAACATGAATAAATGCAGTGGCTTTGCAATCACTGGGCATTTTGTGATTCTAATTTACATTGTATACAAATCGTGTATTTCATAAAGATAATTCCTGATAATTTTTTTCTGTCTGGCTAGACTAGACGTGCAAAAGACGCCAGTGGACGTTCACAGCCAGACTAGACGTGTAAAGGACGCCATTGGACGTCTTCACAACCTCTTAAAAACTACTTCGGCAATTACATTAATTATTGCGGTATAAACCATGCGAGGATTAAGCGCAGCTTTTGCATATTTAACAAGGATTTCATGGAGGGTCATGAGGGACTATAAATGCACGTGTAAAAGACGTCGCCAAGTGACGTCCTTTCACCCGATAAACTGTATATAACTACACGTACCTAAAACTTAAAAAAAACTATTATGCATGCAACTGTAGACATGTACAAATGCATCTGAATGCATTTTTAGGAAATTTTCTGTGTTACATATTTTTACCGATTTATGAGGTCCTGGCCGCAACTATTTTTGGCCAGGGACACGACGTCGCCGTCGGACCAATGTTTGCTGGGTACTCTGTACTTAAATATAAAATTACACTGTAACAATGAGACCTTAAAATAAATACTGTAAGAAATGACGTATTGCCGATAGTTATAGTTATACATGTTAGTTAATACATAATGTTAAGTAATGAACCTAATTGTAATGTGTTACTGATATTGTGTGTGTGTGTATCTATAGATACAAAGACCTGGAGAAGAATCCGGATCCGTTGGTGGAGCGGGTCAGTGTGTACGGAAACGCCTCCGTCATTATTCCAGCCTTCGCCTACACCTTCTGCACATCAGTGTCAATCAAAGTGCTCAAAGTCCTCCAGCCAATCAGACCTCATCAGCCGGTGGTGTTCTTCAGCCCCTCTTACCTGCGGTCACTGGACCGGTTCTGGAAGGGGCGTGGCCTGCGGGAGACGCGCCTCTCCACTGGGTTTATGCTAATCAGCACTGCACTGGAACTGTGTGAGCATGTTCACGTTTACGGATTCTGGCCGTTCGGCAGCGACCTGCAGGATCAGCCGATTCCATACCATTATTACGACCTGAAGCGTCCGCACCCCCACATGCACAAGATGCCGGAGGAGTTTGTGCGACTACTGCAGCTCCACAGCCAGGGGGCGCTGACACTGCACCTGCTGCCCTGCGACTCACCAGAGACGGATCGAGAAAATAATTTATATACTGTGTGAGCATGTTCACGTTTACGGATTCTGGCCGTTCGATAACGACCTGCAGGATCAGCCGATTCCATACCATTATTACGACCTGAGCCGTCCGAGCTCCCACATGCACAAGATGCCGGAAGAGTTTGTGCGACTACTGCAGCTCCACAGCCAGGGGGCGCTGACACTGCACCTGCTGCCCTGCGACTCACAAACACACACTTGCACTATGTCTGAAAACAGGGCGTAACGATATTCTAACCGAACCGAAAAACCGCGATACAGAACTTATGATTTGAATCGCGATACTCTCATTGCGTACCGAACATGCCCCGCCCCCTGCTACGCCGGCCCCGCCCAGCCCGGCTCATTGGACCTCATGTCTTATGGTAACAGTACACAACAAATTCAGTTTTGTACAACCCGATCTCACGACCAAGTTGGCATATGACCGACCTTCAACGTTGAAATATGGTTGAAATAATGTCAGTTGTTGTTTCAACATTGAAACAACGTTGATATAACGTTGAATGCTAAATGGTTGAAAAATGTTAACAAAACACTTCTAAATCAACGTTGAAATTTTTACAAGATCTGTACGTTGGAACAACTTAATGTTTTCAACAACATACAACAGAAATATCTGCCTTATTAAGTAGTATTGTGATCATTATTAGCATTTAATGATATTCTGCCATATAATGATATTCTGATAATACAGCCTTTCAATGGATATGTTAAAATATAATTATTATCATTATAGACAACTCTCCAATAATTTCAACCTCAAGAGTGCAGCAGAAACTTTTTGCTTTGTGATTTTGTGTGGATTTACAATACTGTGTGCTTACCTAACAGTTTAACATGCTTTATTATTTTTTTTAATCATACACTGTCATGAAAACACCATTTGACAAATTAATTAAATAAATACAGACTGCAAACTAAATATACTATACACATTTCGCTACGTTACCACGCTGAAACTACTGTTATTGGTTGTTTCACCGGTTTACTTTGATCATGATTGGTTAATCTTTCTGTCTTCCAGGAAACTAGCCAATGACAAAATGCGTGCCTATTTTAAGTTTGAAAATACGTCCGTTATTGTTTGAGTCGGTGTTTGAGGTGAGCATCTGCTCTGCTGATTATTACCCCGTCGGACACGGATTATTTTATAAATTCTTGTTAAATTCTTATTTTGAGCGAATTTGAGTTGTGATACGTCAATGAAGGACAAAAGCGGGAATGTGAACAGAGGATGGGGTCGTAATGTCACGTGGTCTATAAAAATACTGGCGAAATCACTTTTATGACATTTTTAGGTCAAACCGTTCTTGTCTGTCAGTCAGTCATGTAATGGAGATTTATGGGGCCCACCTCAAAGAGCAGCACAGAGAAGTCCAGATTAAACATGATTGAATGACTCGTAAATGTAAGTACACATTGATGGCCTAAGACACGAAACGAGCGGTTTGTGTGAGAAAACCAACAGTATTTATTTCGTTTTTACCTCTTGTAACCACAGCCACGTCCAACTGATTAAGGCACGGGCGCTTCGGTCTGCGCATGCGCCGGGAGTGATCTCTTGCGTGTGTACGTCATTCATTGTTTACACAGAGATTCGGAAGTTTTATTGCGATTTCCTATATATCTAAATATGTTTAGATCCCAGTGACAGTTAAAACTTCCGAAATCTCTGTGTAAACAATGAATCACTTCCGGCGCTTGCGCAGACCGATTATGCCTTCAGATCACTTGGACGTGGCTGTGCTTACAAGAGGTAAAAACGATATAGGCCTAAATACTGTTGGTTTTCTCACACAAACCGCTCGTTTCGTGTCTTAGGCCATCATTTACGAGTCATTAAATCATGTTTAATCTGGACTTCTCTGCATGCTCTTTGAGGTGGTGACCATAGACCTCGTTTATATGACTGACAGACAAGAACGGTTTGACCTAAAAATGTCAAAATTGAAAATACTGTGGAAACAAAGACACCTACATCTTGGATGCCCTTGAGGTAAGATAAAACATATCAAAAATTTATTTCAAAGTGACCTTTAATATTAAGCAGCAATCAATTCCACCTTGAGGCTCTGAAGAACTGCTTGTTAATTATGGTTGATATTGTACATTTACATCTGAATACATAACATGCCTTGGATAGTGTTGTATACTTTTTCAACTTGACTGTTATTGAACAGTGTAAGTGAAAATCTTGTAAATTATTTTCTATTCAGTTTTAACTGTTTTTGCTTTTATTTATGAGCTACAGGATCGTACAGAGAGCAGATGGAAGCGATGGCATCGGAACGGACCTCGAGCTGGGACTCTACTAGCAATGCAAAAGGCTGTCGTATTTTATTGAGATGCTAAGTTTTTCTACTGTTACTGTACACTTTAAATATTAAATGTATTTCATCTAAGTTTTACTGTAATTGAACAAAAACTGTCTTTTAAGTATTCCATTCAGTTTTGTACTTTACTTTAACATTACTTTGAAAACACTGCAAGTTGAAGTTTTCAGATGTAGAAAGTATTTTTAGACTTTTTTGTTTTGTTTTCCAAAATAAAACTTGTTTTACAATCTTGAGCATGTGCTAACTCTTTATTAAATGTGTTTGTAATTAAGCCATTGCTGTCAGTCATTTGACATTAAACAATGTTTTAGTGTAGACTACAGTTAATCACTATATCAGTTAGCATTGTTATGATCGTGTATTCAAACTACGTTGTAATTTAATGTATAATTGTATTCTCCCATGTTGAAAGGTAAGACTGAAACAATATCACGATAGCAATGTTGATTCAATTTGCAAAACCGAAGCATAATTAAATGTTGGTTTAACTTCGACATACAACCTTACTCACCCATATTGAAAGGAGAAACCGTGAAACAACGTCGCGACATCAACAGTGAAACAACATTCATGATGTCAACGGTGAAACAACGTTGATTAGATTTGCAAAATCGAAACATAATTCAATGTTGATCCAACCATGGTCCCTGACGTTGTTTCACCGGTGAATCAACGTTAAAATGCCAGCTGTACGAATTCGACGAATGATTAAAAAGTGGCTAATTCGTAACAATTCGTACGACCTCACTCGTACGAATTAATACGATTTTGCTAAATCGTACATATTTTACGAATTGGCCAATTCGTATGAATTCGTACGAATGACAGTCTACCCCCTTACCCCGCCCCTAAACCTAACCATCACGTGGGTTTAGACAAATCGTACGAATTAGTACGAGTGAGGTCGTACGAATTAGTACGAATTAGCCATAAAACAAATTAATATATTGATTTAATAATTATAAAATATTTTTTCTGCTATAGTTAATTATAACCAATATTTTACAGAAAGATTGTTTACAGAAAAACATTAAAGTAATTAAAACATAAGTTTGTAATTCTAGCCTCGCACTCATAGTTTTTATTAGAATACATCACTTCCGGTTGGCCGGTCGCATACGGTCTAGCCGCAGAAGTTCAGATATTTCAACGGATCCAAAGCTCAAATCGGATCCGAATTTTCCGCACACGCATATCGGAACTCCCCGCAGCTCCCGTACGACTCTCCATTGGAAATGAATGACTTCCGGTCCGACGGCGGTCGTTTGTTGTGTGCAGTGGAAAGGCGGCTATAGTGTTGGTTTTAGCCTAACCACCATTAACTCCAAATAACAAGCTCCGTGTTTTGTTACTTTCGATAATAAGCAAGGTGTAATCTTTCAAATTCTGTCTATTTGATCACGAAATTCAAACAATGGCGTTTTGGCGCCCTGTGATGTGGCGTGACATATCGCTGATGGATCCTCATGTCAAGCGGCAGCGCGGCGCGCGAGTAAACGCGATCATCTCTTCCTCAGATACAGAATGGACACCTGAAGGTATGTTGAAAGATACAGTATACTTACTGAAAAGCATCATAACTCGTGTAATCGCTCAATCAGTGTTTCAGCAGCGGAAAGACGTCTATAAACAACATAGTTGTCACTTGCATTATATTTACCTCAACAGTCAACAGGCAAGTGATTCAGTGTCCACAACTTTGGTTCCTATAATGAATTAAATAAATGCACTATGTTAGCCTATATATTATATTTTACTTAACCTGTTAATGATATCTTGATTATTTAATGTATGTTTAAAATATCTTTAATGAAAATGACAATTGTGTACATTCCAATAACAAATTGTAAAAAACACAAGCTAATGCAAAAACTGCCTTATGTTCAGTTTACATGTTTTCATAGAATGTGTTGCGTGTTAATAATTATTTCTAAAAAATAAATAGCATCTGATCCTTTAATCCTCATGAAACGTTTAATTGTAATTGAATTAAGACAAAGACAAATTTTTCATTAAACCACTGTTTTAAAAAAAGCAATTTTAAGCTTTCTAAACCGAACCGAGACGTCAAAACCGTGGAAAACCAAACCATACGTTTTGTGTATCGTTACACCCCTAGTATGAGGGCACGGCCATTTGTAGTGGTCTCCGAACCCATGGTCTCCACGGGTGCTTAAAGGGATACTTCACCTCTGGAAAGATGAATGTGTATTTAAAATGGGTCATTTATGTAGAAGAAATGTGAAATTATTCTTGAAATTTGGAGCTTTCTAAACTGAGAAAAGCCAGAAAATTTATTTTTGGCTTAAATGGTAAATGGGCCACGCCCACCGGTAAAAGTGTTAAACAACAAGTCTAGGCAACTAGTGAGTCTCCGTGATGAGTCTGCCCAGGATTTTGAGATCGTCCAAAATGTCCGGAATTCGGCTTGAGGCTCGAGGCCGTTGCGCTCGTCATGTAAACACTACATCCAGATTCACCAATCGGAATGAATTCAGTTAGATTTAAACAGGTGTGCATAAACAATGAATGGCGACTGCAGAAAGCAAAAGCCGATAAAATAAGCCGATCAGATTCTGCCATATGAAGAAGATCTTATTATAATATTCCCGCCCTTAATCTGCATGTTTACACACACCAGCGACATTGGGTTGGGCGAGCGCCAACAGAGCCCAGTTCTAACGCACTGGAGAAGATCCAGCTGAGCCTGAAACTGTTCTGTGGTCGAGCACAGACGACACTGAACACTATTGAGCAGAACATGTGACCAGCGCTGTCTTATAAACACTGTCTCAGGAACTGTGGACACTTGTGGAAGAGATCAACATTAGGGTTGGGTATCGTTTGAATTTGAACGATTCTGATTCCGATTCCTTGTTTCGATTCCGGTTCCTAACGATTCTCGATTCCGATTCTTTTAAGAGGCGGGGTCAAAAAAGTTTAGCTAACCTTGCGAACCAACGGCCTTTTTGAAGGAAATACTCCTTCAGTAAAAATACTCCTTTTGTCACAAATTTTGCATTTTGCCGAGATTTCGTTATTTTTAGAAAAGTGAAGCCACACTTTGGACCGCCGACGTAAGGTACTCATGTTCGCGTGGTTATGCCAACACTTCCGGTAGACGCTTCTTCGTTGGTGTTGTCCAGCGGTTTCTTCTTCCGCTCGGCGGACTGTGAATATCGAAACTAGGAATCGAAATTTTAACTTTTGAAGTGAGTTTGGCCTGTTCCGTTATTGCCGGAGTCTCTGAAGCTCCGCCCTCTTCTGAACGGAGGCGGAGCAACAGCTCATTTGCATTTAAAGGGTACACACACTTAAAGGGCGCGTTTTTACCCACAATCAAAAAGGGGCAATTTGACAAGCTTTAATATCTGGTATTTTGAGCTGAAATGTCACACACACACACACACTCTGGTGACACCATAGATCTATATCACATCTTGTAAAAAAGGAGCATAATATGTCACCTTTAATTAAAATTTTAGGGCATAAAAAGTCTTAAATAAATGGGTATATTCAAATTAATTAACCAATCCTTAATACCATTGATCAGCTCTACAATAAGAAACGAACATTGGTGCTTTGATGCAATCTATATTGTGAAAAGCACTATACTTGACGTGTCGACCAGCTTCCTTTGCGCTCACTAGTATCAAACGGAGTAACCATAGACCCCCTATCGAGCCGTTGGCGCGGTCAAGCCGTGGGGCTGCCGTCTTAAACCGGTCATCCGCTCCGCTCAGAGTAATCTGTTTGGCAGGCGATATGAGCTGTCAGCGCATTTAATGAATCATATCTCACTAAATACCGAACTGATTTTCACGTGGGGTTTTTTCCTGCAAAGGTCATACATGTAGCTATGATACAGGACACATGGGATATTTTATTCACAAAATACAAACTTTAGTCAGGTAATGTTAAATGTTAAATCTTATGAAAAGTAATTCCCGAGCGATAGTCCGTCGATTTGAGCAGGAATATGCCACATAGTGCTCTCTCACCTACTGCTGCTATGCAACACAATAGGAATACGACCGGTTTAAAATGGCGGCCACGTTTCTCAGTGCCCAGCAACCAATAGGGCGTCTAGTCTCTGTATGATATCTATGGGAGTATCTATACTTCGAAAAGCTACGGGTTGAACTGGATGCATTCACTGGATTTTATGTTTTTACACTTAAATCTGGATTAGTTACTGACTCAGGGTTTCTAACTTAAAATTAGGGTTATTTCTGTTGGAAAAATCATGCAAATAAATATCCTTTTAAAATATATATGGGATATAGCGGAATATTTAATGTTTTCATGTCATATATTTACATTTACTTTTGAAAATAATGATGTGTACACTCATTAATTCAAGCAGTATGGAAAATGTTAGTCATTTTTACTTGGTTACATCACGTGACGTTTTTAAAGTAGACTAATTAAAATGAAACTTTTCTGAAAAGTTTTCAAACCCACATTTCCCAAAAGCCTCTGGTCCATCCAAACACATTTCCGTGTTCTACATCAACTCTCAATACCGATTAGTCTCCAAATGAACCTCAGTTTTCTTGACGACACTCTTCTTTTTTTTTTTCTTGACTAGCCTACACTTTTTTCATTGACGACACGTGCACAAAGTCGCGCGCCAATGTTCCATCATCGCTGACCGTCGGGAATCCTCTCCCTGTTTCCCCTGACCACGGGAGTGTTTACTCTGCGGTTCGGGAGGCGGAAAGCCGAACATGCCAGTGATTGCTGGCCCGTGACAGGCTCTACATTTATTTGCTGTCGTGAGGCTTGAAAATTCCTTGGAAGAGAGTCACGGGCACGCCTGTCCTTTGCCATAAAATCTCTGTGTGACAAACATTTAACAATCTTGTTTTCCCATCTCATCGAAACACCCGAGATGATTAGTAAAGAGCTGAAGACTTTTAGCTTTCCTCGTGTTTAGCTCACATTCTGTATCAGAAACAACAATCGAGTTTAGGCTATGTTAAAATTCCACAGAGTTTATGTACAAATTCAATTCATAATTATTATTTCGGTCAGCAAAAAGAAATTTACAAACAAACATGGAAACAAAAGTAAAATTACAATATAAACAATAATAAAGAAAAGAAAACTTGCTTGACCGAATTGTGTCGGCTGAAGCTTATGCTTATTGCGTCCTTACATTTTATTTATTTAACACACATAGAGGTAATATCACACAAAAATATCATAGCAGCAGCCATAGCTACAATAAAACGTTGGCTATTATTGGTATAAACCCTATTGGTATTTTATTAATTTGATGTATTGATAGTAATTTCAGTAGTGGATTTGGTTGGCTGGCAACTTAGTTTTGTAGGCACAATCAATCGAAAGGTTCGTTTAAATGACAATTATTTGCGAATTGTAATTTCAACACTGTAAAAAAATTAAAAAATCGAATAAAACAATTATTGTGGTAAATGCGGTGCAGCTCAGAAAAAAAAAACAACAACAATCCAAGCCACTCCAGTAATTTGTTTTTAGAAAATTTAAAAAGCTTTTATTCTTTAAGTATTTTAAAACAGATGACAAGCAACAGCACACCAAGCTGCAGGACAAACAGAATCAGGTTCAAATATTACAAAGAAAATATATCTCACCAAAAACATGACTAAACAGCAACAAAAATGTAGATTTTGTTGTGTTTTTTTTTTTGGCTTTTTTTGAGAATACATTATTGATTTGCTGATTCTGATTTGTACCTTATTTCACTTATGATATTTTTGACTTGTGGATTTTGACATAGGCCTATATTCCAATTGAATCATGAGAATTGATTTGTAATAGTTTATATCTTGTTTTGTGAGATATTTTCTTCGGGTTTAAAATCATATGACCATTTTACAGGACATTTTTACATTTTACAGCAGGTGTGTTGGACATCGGATGCGGCTGGATGTAAGCGATCGGCGAAAGGAGCCGCGCGTGCAGGCGGGGAGGAGCTGCAAACGGAGACGTGAAGTCGGACACTTTCTGCTTCCCGTAGTGACCGCTAATGCAATATTTGCCAAATACACAGATATTTCAGACACATTTTCATTCAATACTTTACTGCTTCATACAGCATCTGTTTGAACTGCCTAATCAATGACGTGGAGTCAATGTTATTTTGATATGATAAACATGACACAAAATTACATCGCAACTACATAAAAAGACTGTTTTCTGTTATGAAAAACTGATTTGTGAGTTTTAGTGGAACTAAAGGTGTTAACACAAAACGCACGATCGGTCGCCGTGTTTTTCGTGTTTTTCGTGTTTATTCTCACACGTTTAGTTCCACTAAAGCTCACAAATCAGTATTTTATAACAGTAAACACTCTTTTCATGTAGTCGCAATGTTATGTTGTGTCATGTTTATCAAAATAAAACTGATTAAAAAACGTTGACTCCACTTCATTGATTATAGGCTTATTTTGAACTTTATTCTAGTTCAAACAGATGCTGTATGAAGCAGTAAAGTATTGAATGAAAATGTGTCTGAAATATCTGTTTATTTGGCAAATGTTGCATTTATTTCACTTCAGCTGTGGTATGCAAACACCACGTGAGCCGTCACTACGGGAACCAGAAATTTGACGCGCTTGCCCGTCTCTGTTTGCAGCTCCTCCTCGCCTGCACGCGGTTGTTCTCGACGATCGGTTGCATCCTATGGCGCTCGCTTTGTGTCATTTGATTCCTAGCCAAGCTTAAAGACGTGTTAACGTGCGTGTGGAGAATGTCTGTACGTTTTAATGACTGCATATCTGGACGTCTGCCCGTCTTAACGACTGCACGTCTTAACGTCTGGAGCTAGGCTATCTCCATTCAGCTTTTTAGGGCCCGAGCACTAACAGTGCGAGGACCCTCTTGAAACTGTTAGGGTTATTTTTTTTCTTTTTTCTGCAAAGTAAGCGCCATTTTCGGGGCCGCAACATGCTCAAAAACTCACCAAATTTGGCACGCATGTCAGGACTGGTGAAAAATTTCGTATTTTGTGGGTTTCGCGGATGGGCGTGGCAAAATGGCTCCCTAGCGCCACCTAGAAAATTGAAAAAAATTAGCCCCTCGTCCACGTTCAACCTACAAACACGAAATTTGGTGGGGACGTGTATCATATCAAGACGCACAAAAAAGCCTCAAGAACCCATACCCTAAACTCGACAGGAAGTCAGCCATTTTGAATTTGGCGCCCATTTTGGGACGATTTACACACTCAGTACTTTAACTCCTCCTCCTAGGGATTTAGTCGGATCGACTTCAGATTTCTGCTGTGCCTTCTAAAGGCATTGACGATGTAAAGTTGTGCTATCTGTGCATTTTCGTCGATGGGCGTGTCCGTGGCGTCGATGATTCGCCATGAAACAGGAAGTTGTAGTAACTTGGCTGTAAATGCCCAGATCTGCACCAAATTTTACACATTTGACAAGAGTCCCGCCCTGAACAAATCTACATGCCGACATTCACCCACAGTCATAGCGCCACCTGCTGGCAATAGGAAGTGACCTTTAATGAAGCAGCGTAGCAAATTCACAGCCGCACCGGCTGAGCTGCAAAATATGCAACGCGGCCGCCTCACACCTCGACGCGCTACAGGTGCGAGGGCCCGCCCATCGCTGCTTGCAGCTTTAATTTAATTTTCATTTATGTTGATTATGAACAGTGAACAGCATGAGCAACATCATAGGATGCGAAATATGACGGGAGACAAGTGGGTCAGACATGATTAATGAGTTTTGTAGAAAGACTTTCTTTAAGTGAATTTCGTTTTGTATCAATTATGCACGAGCATGCATGGGAATAGGCTATATAGGCTAATAATAATACAAAATATATAGATATAGTAGAGTGGCAGTGGGTGGAATTATATTCTGAAATTCTATGTTATAAAAAAATGGTTATAACGAGTTGTAGCCTAAATCCCGAAATAAAGGAGCTCGGCCAAACAAATATGAAACTGCTAAATATAAATATAAAACCGCCAGTAGATGGCGGCAAGGCACTGTTCTATTGACATTACTGGTTAATGTTCAACCTATTCTTTCAAAAAAACAAAACAAAGAGGCTATATATTTAATATCCACACAACTACTCCTTTAAGACAATTGCAATTGTTCTGCTGTGGTGCTGTTTGGAACAATTTTTTTTATTGTGTGAAATGTCATTACTGTAACATATTGTTTATTTACAGGCATTCTGGTTTTCTAATGATTTTTTTTTTTTTAAAGCTAAAGACTGCTCTTACTGTATTTATATGGGCTGTCAACTGTTTTGCCTGACTTGGGCGAGATTTTTGTATGCTCTCAACAGTAGCAAAAAATGTGTAGTATGACTAGATGACATTTATAGGCTTTATAAAAACTTTAGTGTAGCTCTATTAAATAGTACATTTATGTTAAAACATTTTTAATTTGAATGATTAATTACTTGTTCAGAATGAGAATAGCAGTAGCCTGATCCAAGCAATCACAGGCTAACTAATTTTAGTTTAAAATCCAATAAACTCTAAAATGGTTTCTGAATGGTTAATTATTGCTGGATGCAGCATGAGTGAACTCGAGGCATGCAGACTGTTGCTGGCTTGCTGCAGAGCATTAACACATCTGAAACACACTAATATATAATGATAAGACTCAGTTTTTCTGATTTTTTTTTTTTAGCCCATTTATTTTTTTTATCTCTGAAGATCGAATAATCAAAATACATACATGCCATAGACTTTTATTAAAAAGTTACATCTATCATTGGGATACCAAATGTATGGTACATTACCAGACATTCAGCATTATAAAAATAAGTGTATCATAGTCCTACATAAAATGTGCCAAAATAAGTCTTGTTTGTAAACTTAGATTGTGGCAGACGTGCAGACGTAATCCACACGTTAACTTTTAACGTGACGCCGCCGTGACGTCTGCATAGATCAACAGCTACACGTTAATGACGTGTCTACGTGACGTGATATTTGCGTGTACGTCTCCATATAAAACAAATGGAGATTTACCCCACAAATGTTTGCTTAAATAAGTTTAAGAATGACATTGATAAATGCTCTTTTTGTGGCTTACATCCTGAAACTATCTCACATTTATTTTGGTCTTGTGAATTCACATATAGCTAGCTAAGCTCTGGAAAGACTTAAATTCTTTTATAGTTGAAAATATTCTTCCTGAGTTCTCCCTGTACTACAAAAATGTAATTTTTGGTTGTTTTAATGACTGTGGGAAGGACAGTAGTGCACTCTTTCTAGTAAACCTAATCTTATTCGTTGCCAAATTCCATATCCATAAGTGTAAATTCAGTAATAAAAAAACTATTTTTTCTGTGCTAATTGGAACAATATATTTTTACTATTTCTTCTATGCAAAACAAAAAAGCTGTTAAAACTGTGGTTATTTGTTCTACTTTTAATGTTTTTATGTGATAAAATGTGTGTTTTTTTCAACACAGTCTCATGAAGATGCGTATCTATACCACGAGTGTAATTTCTCGTGGCATTTATACGCCAAAAGTGTTTTTTTCGTGTATATGGTATGCACTAAAAAACCCTGGGTTAGGTTTAGGGGGGAGGGGGGTGGGGAGTTCGTGCGTATTATACGCAAAAAAGTGCGTATCATATGTACGCGAAAATCGCGTGCCAAATACACGCAAAAACTGTTTTTGGCGTATATGCCACGAGAAATGACATTCGTGCCATAGACACGAACTTTCATGAGATCGGGCTGGTTTTTTTTCTTTATTACTTTAACTGTACTGTTGATTATTTTTCAATACTTTTTATTATTTATTTTATTTTTTGCTACTTTGATTGTAATGCTCTTTACTTTTAATAAAAAAATAAAAAATGGAGACGTACACGCACGTATTCGTGTGTTATCTGTCTTGCTTGTCAGTAGGCTTGTTTGAGATGCGCCTCGCCTGCAATGTAGTCGAGAGTAGGCGGCTGCAGTTTGAGGAGGAGTGAAAAAAGCGCATTCAAGCCGGACAAATCTCGGTTCTCGCAGTGAATCAGACACCTGTGAGATCAAATTCTGATATCGCGGGATTCACGGGATTCACGCTCGTGCACGTGTTGCTAATAAACTGGATGTGATTTAAGTTCGGTTGCTTTTATATAAAAATAAATATAATCAACAAGACACCCAAAGTACTTGCTATTTAATAAGGCTACATTCCAAATATGTGTTTATCAATCATTTTTTATTTAATACAGACGTGTTTTATATATTTTTTAATAAAAATGACATCACATAATAACCCATATGGCACTGTCAGAGAGTTTATTCACCCATATGTATACACATAAAACATGATATCAGTTTTAAAAATCAAACATTTTAAAAGAGAACAATTCATCACTGTTGTTTTTTATTATTTATTTTATTTTTTATTAGAATGCAAGTGACAAACATACAAGCACTACAATTTGTGAAACAAATATTATACAGCGACAAATAAATAAACATCAGAATAAAATTAATAATAAAAAAATAAAAATAAGCTTACTTTAAATAGACAGACTTACAAACTTCATCTATAAAATGAGAGAAATTTTCCTAATTTTCACTTGAAAATTTTAAAGTAGCCTATATTTGAGTTACTGACATAGCTTTCTTATTTTTAACCCGTTTAAGAGACTCACAATATAGCCTATCAGTTTCAATTTGAAAAAAAATTTAAAACATGGCCTTTATTTGGAGAATTTAGCTTTATGAATATGGAATTTACCTACATCACTGTTGTTTAAACCAATGAGCATTAAGCAGTGTCGTCAGCAAGTCGTTTCCCATCATGCTTTTGATCAGCGCAGTCGGTGGAGAGCAACTGCGCGCGACTGCAGAATCCGACCCTTCCGCCTTGCGCTCGCGAGAGTTTTTTGACATACGTCGGCATGACATCAGAGCCAGGCGGACCGTTCTCGGACACATTTCTAACCGGCATGCATCTCGCGTTGATCACCGGTGATCGATTCTGCTCATCTCAAACAAGCCTCTTCTCGTCGCCGAATGGAACATTCCGAGCGCCATAGCATCCAGCCGCAGGCGAGGTCGAACACACCTAACGACTTCTGGCCCAACGCCGGCTTTGGAAGCTCAATTCATACTTTGCAAATGACGTCACAAGTAAAGGCTGGCCGGCAAGAACGCCGTTCTCTAGAAACGAAACCCACCAGATATTCCTGTTTATCACCTCCAGCGTTGTTAACCCATCCAAACTTGAAAAAAAGCCATAGATAGGCCTACTTTTTGTAGGCTTTCGGCGGTGACGGATTATATGATATAAATATCTCCAAACTACAAGTCTGGTAGAGACTTTGCCAGCTTCAATGAAAACATGATGCAATTTCTGTAAAACTGCTTTGAAACAATAGCCTATGTAGGCCTATACGAATACATTTGAATTTAATTGAATTGAAGAATAAACCTGTCCTGCTCAGCCAGTTTCATTGAAGTTCTGAGACAAGACCCTGCCTGAACATGCAATACCATGTGTTTCACAAACAGAGAAAGTTTTCACATCATGAAAGAAAGGTATGTATTCCTTTTTGTTCTCACTGACGCTCAAAACGTGACGCCGATGGATTTGCCCCTCCTCGCAGTGAATGAATGACTACCGGCCCATGCAGCGGCGGTGTGAATAATGTGAGTTCTCTCAGATCCCCTGTCCTCTTGAGTCCAGCTCCCGCCAGTTCATCAAGCTTGCCGATGACAGAGTTCTGGTTTGTATCAGTTGATTATAAAACAGTCATAATCCACTTGGTTCTGAAAAATCTCTGTTGACATTGAAGTTATCAAGCTTTCAGCATTGATTGATAAAATGGGGTTAAATTACTTATGCCCATTCTTTAAGTCTCAGTAAAAACAGTGTGTGTGTGAGTGAGAGTGAGAGTGTGAGTGTGTGTGTGTGTGTGTGGTTGGAGCGTGTGTGAGAGTGAGAGAGAGAGAGAGAGAGAGAGGTCGATCCAGGGTAAAAGGCGACACACGCACACGCGCGCACATTGTAGCCTATGTTTCTCCGATGGCATCGGCGTGTCTCCAGTGGATCTTCACACTGTCGATGGTCTTGGTCATCTTTCAGGGTGTGTGTGTGATGTTTTACTACACAGCCGACACACACTCGTCCAGGTGAGCGCTTAATCTCGATATTTAATTACTATAATCGCTTTTTAAATGAATTCCAATCGGGCTCCGTGTTGCTGTTTTTTTTTAAGTGACCAAGTAGCCTAAGTCTAAGTTTTTTTTTTTTTTTTTTTTTTTTAAGTTTATGCCTAGTTAAAGATTTGCGTGTTAATAAGTGAGTTGTTTTATTCTACTTGATGACAGATACATGTGCACGGCGTCATAAAGTTGTTCAATTGTTTTCTGAGGAGTCTAAGAAACGCACAAGTGATATTTAATTGTCATTATTTCAGATGAAAAGGTCGTTATAATTTTAGTCGGAATAGGAATGTTTTAGATGTGTTGTGCTGGAGTAGCCCAGGCTGATCATGAGTCAGAGAAGCTGTTTCACAAACCTTTCCCAGATTACAAACAATCATTGAGTAAATCAACTTTCCGTTGTCAACATTAAGTCATTTGATCAACATCGAATCGTTTTAATAACAACATTGAAATCCTGTCATTTGATCAACGGAATTTCAATGGTATTTCAAATATTGAAACAGTGCTGAAATTTCAACTGAACTAAAGATCAACGTGATTTCAATGGAATTTCAATCGTTTTTAAATGTAATGCCATAAGTTAAATAAATTAAATAGCATGCTTTATCTACAGCCAGGATGTTAATGGGACATTTGAAATCTTGTATAAAACACTGAACACACCATGTTGTTCCAATATCGGTGCCATCAACATTGATAACATCAGGTTTTCACGATTTCAATCTGCATAAAACAATTATTTGTTAAATGTGTATGCTACATATTTGTATTTGAAACGTATTTACTTAAAGGAGCAATGTGTGATTTTTAGCGACATCTAGTGGTTCGGTTGCGAGTTTGCACCAGGTTTGCACTAAGGGCTCAGCCCACTGCTCACCCCTCCCTTTCGAAGAAGCTACGGTTGCTAAAACGGGACAAACATCTCGTCGGCTGAGACAGCAGAGAATAGCCAGAGTAAGCCAAGAGTGTGTAACATTGTCACTGTTTCTGTACCACAGTCCATTATAAACCACATCATGGATACTGTTTACAAAGCCATAGTCAGGTGAGGATCAAGGGTTTTAATATATAATTTAATAAAATAATAATCAGCTGATTGTCTCACAAACGTAACCAGCAGCACATTTCTCCCCACATACTGTAGCAAACCCATAATACAGCGAGGGAGCAGCTATATATTTTTTCTAACAGGGTAGTAATAGTTTAGCTGGCTAATATGAGCTGTTACTGTGGCTGAGCTGGGACGCGTCCGCATCGCACGAGTCCAAAGGTCGGAAGTGCGCGCGCTGTTACAATCATGTCATCTCCGCATCCCATAGATACTATTTACTGCACACAATAGGCTTTTTTCTCTGATTTTGAAAACTCTTCGTGATCGACTTTAGTGATCTAAAAGTCTCTATCGACGGCTTAGTGATTCCTGTAACGTACTGTTTTACGGTCAATGACATGAATACTAATCATCAGCTGTCTCACGAACGTAACAGCACATCTATCCCCAACATAACAAACCCATAACACAGCGAGGGAGAACTAAGTTACATGAAACAATCCCAACTACATATTTTACACCACTCACAAGGGAAAAGTCACTACTCACGGAGTGTAAGGCTAGCTTCCAGCTTTCCGCTACTTCTCTTTCAAGGTAGTGATGAAACGCGTTCTGTAGCGCTGTTTGTTTGCGTTCGGCTACGGAATATGACGTCACAACATGGCGACCTTCATAGAAGGGGATTCCCGCGGTTATGGAGCTATTAATGTCTCATTCTAAGGTAATAAAAACATTACGGTTAATTAAGTAAGTTCTTTATACACCACTGAAAACATAGTTATGGATGTCATATTGCATTTCTGTTAATAGATACTCAACTTTTTTACACATTGTACCTTTAAAAAAGGAAATGCTGTAAGATATGTTTGGCGCAATTCCACATAAGGCCAGTTGGTGTCACCAACACAATTATAATTGTGTGTGTGTATGTGTGTGCGTGTGCGATAAGGCATAGTTAGCGAGTCCAAATATCTACACAAGTATAGTAATATAATTAAATTTTGATCTTGTCGATTTTTCTTTTTGTATGACATGTAGGTTTCGTGTAATAGGACAGAATAAACTGTCAGGAATGGAATATCCCTTGAGAAACATGAAAACCAATCAAATTTACTTATACTCGCCTTATTTTAGAATTTCATTTTCTTTATTATCCATTGGAACCCGGTGGTATTGTAAATATCCAGCCCATACTGAGAGATCTATCAGTAGCCTATTGATGATTGTAAGTGTAATTAAGTCAACCAGAAATATATTGACTTTATTATAATCCAGTACAGACAAGAGTCCAGATCCAAACAAGTAAATCCAAGAACAAGAACCAAACGAGAAACAAGCAAAACAGACTTCTTGAAGTGGTGTGACATACAGCAAGGACTCATGACAAACACTGAAGCACACACATAATTATGGTCATATAATTAGAATATCAACTAAAAGTTGATTTATTTCAGTAATTTTATTAAAAAAGTGAAACTATACTCATTACATGCAAAGTGAGAAATCTCAAGCCTTTATTTGTAATAATTTTGATAATTATGCCTTGTGAAAACCACAAAACCTTTTCATGTAATATACAAGTTTCCTTTTAACGGAATAACTGAAATAAATCAACTTTTTGAAGATATTATAATTATATGACCAGCACACAAATATATGCATACATCTTGCCCAGACTTCAAAACAATGCACAACCACAAAGTTCATAAATATTTTATTTAACATTTAGTGGTTGTAAAAGAAAAAAAGAGCGTTTGTCATAATGTCAATGGTTCCCTTTACATCTCTCTCTCTCTTCCTGATGGATAAAGTTTTTAATTTGTTTTATTTGGACATGGATTATTCAAATAAAAGGAGGGGTTGTGAAAGTTGTCCCCTGTTGTCCTCTACTGAATGACACTGGTTTGATGTCCATCAATGAACTTGATGAGATAATCCAAAAAAAGTGTTAATTTTGGACATGTTGTGTAAGGGAGGCCAGCTAGCTGCAAGTAAACCTCACTCCTCTGATCTCAATCGGTGCTCTAGTCTAGACAGGCACTAGTGGCTGCAGTCTTTAGCCTCCTTGTTAGAGCGCCTGACTCTCATGCCGGAGACCTGGGTTCGAGGTCCGTTCGGAGCGGGTTAAGTGGGTTACACATGTGATACCCATTTCAGCCAGTAGGGGTAAAGGAGAGGCTGTTAAAGACGCCCACTGAGGCCCCCTACCGAACTGCACTGGTCTTATGTCAATAGGCCCTTTAAAATGAAAAAGCCATTACAAAAACACGCACTGCATTTTCCTTAAAAACGAAGAAAAAGTGCACTTTCCCCACGCTCCCTTACTCGAGCTTTCCCGGCCAAACTCGCATTGCGGCGCTTTTGAGGGGCAGTGCTTATTATATAGAGCTAAAATACGGAAAATTAAGCTTCTCAAACATTGTTAGCCTTGCCTTTTACCGGCAATAGGGTTTAAATAATTGTTGGTCAAGTCGTTTAGGAGGTTTTGCCATTTTTAAAGGTGCCATCTAACATCATAAATCAAATCCTACTCCATGTTCCATAACAGATGGGGGCAGTATACCTCCAAAAAATGACTTGTGCTCCTACCATCGCGCATGTTATTCAAATCATTTGACATGATAGTAAAAGGTTGGAAGACCGCAGTTTCACGTGGAACATTTGGAGATTTTTAGAGATCAGAGACTCAATGAACTAAACGCTATGAATCTCAACACTAAATGATGAAGACCGCCTCATAGATCTCAAAAACAAGCTGGTGCATTTCGACGGTATGGGAAAATAAAAGCTTGGGCAATTATTTGAAGTTTATGGTATTCGTTTTGTTCATATTACACTTTTATTGTTAGTGAATTAATTTGACAGACAGCATTCGCTGATGTTGATCAAGCTAGCGCCGTGAATTCACCGTGAGACACACGCAATTGACACTTAGCAAGCAGGTTAGTTAAGCTCTCAGATTCTGTCAATTATATTACGCAATTCAAAGAATAAATACCGTTTTGGCGCTTGTACATGTTACACTACAGATCCCTAGCGCACGTGAACCGATCGTCTCTACTAGCTTGAAAAAGAACATGAACACTGGTGAAAGATACAGTATGCTACAACTTACCAAAATGTATTCCTCATGCATAATGTCGACCAATCATTTTTTGAACTTTTCCCTGAACTGAAATGTAGTAATTGGCTGTATTTCCACACGACTGACATCAGGTTCAAGTACACACAAGCCGGCGCGAGCGCGACTCACTCGTCTATTGCAGTTTGGCTGGTGCTAACGTTGCCCGTCCGCATACCGCCTCCCATGGCCGGAACTGGTATTACGATACCTGCCGGGCCGGGGCTAGTAATTTAGCATGCTAATTCAGGTTAATATCTCGGCAGCACTATAACTTATCTAATCTTTGCACTTATTTCTTCTCATTCTTTTGATGCGTGTAGCTCATTTTTCGTATATTGTTACCTCAATTATTACATATGGCACCTTTAAGCGAATCCGGGGAATGAAAACAAAACTAAGTTGCATTCTCACCTCAAGGCGTCACCTTTGACCATGCTTCAATATTTGACGTTTTAGGTGCCCTTTAGCGTCACTTGCATGACGCGATCCTACAGCGTCATCTAACTGACGCTAAAGGAAAGCGTCAGTTAAGCCTAGTTCACACTACGTGATTTTAAGCCCGATTTAAGCCCGATTTGCAAATCGTTGAGTCGCCGACGAGTCAGGGTGTTATCGCGTGCAAATTGCGGGCGATTAGCGGACGATTAACGCTCGCCAATCCGTTAGTGTGAAAGAGCCAACAACACATCAAAGACAGCTCGCAGACAGGTCACCGAGCTCAGAAAAATATCTAGCATGCTAGATATCTCGAGCAGTCGCGCGACTCAATCTCAGTGATGTCATGAGTACAGCCAATCATAGCAACGCATGGGTTGAGGACACCAGGTAAATCTTACTTTTTCTTTTTTGCATTTTTTTTTCTCAGAGCAGATCGTCGAGCAAACAGTGTGCAGCACTAGTTTCTGTCTGACGTCCATATTCGCGTGTTGTGTTCTTCTCTGCAGTTTCGCGTCATTTCTGGTTCGTTTTATTGCGTGGTTTTTCGTGACAAAACATGGTTTCTAGTCCAGATAGAATCGTGTTGATGTCAACTCGTTATTTGTTTGATTATTTTCAGGATTTAGACCGTACTATAGAAACAGCTCTCATTGAGTCACAAATGATATGCTCTTATCATCCGATCGTGGTTGTATCTCTATGTAGTGCGTTGTTAACTCGTGTAGTGAGTTACCTCCTGTTGTGGATCAATCACGTTGTGTTGTGTGGTGTGAACAGCTAAACAACTTGAACACTCATGATTTCACTGAGAGCAAGTCATGTAGTGTGAACCGCATAGTTCAGCCCGACATTTTAAAATCATGTAGTGTGAACTAGGCATTAGAGGACGCGGTTAGGTTTAGGTCTGGGGTGGGGGTAGGGTACACGCGATCCTAGGGCGTCACCTGACTGACGCTAAAGGGCGCCTAAAGCGGCTGGTCCAACAGGTTAGCTATCTGCAGTTTTGATCCTGTTGATCATTTAGCGTGTGTGCTTGTCATTTTCACATTGCCACACACACAGACATTCATGTAGTGTCACTGTGTGTTTGTGTGTGTATTTTGTTTCAACAAAAGGAAATTCAACAGTTGCCAGTATTACCAGTATATCTACCAGTATTATTATAAAACATAAAAATTATAATCGTAATATAAAAATATATCGGCGCAGGAATAGACTGAGCCTAGGTAAACCAACCCGGAAAACACTTTTCAGACTGGATCGAGATATCCAGCTTTATGAATGAATGAATGAGTAAGACTTAAAGCTCTTTCATATGTCTACTCAAAGCGGTTTACAATCATATCAGAGAATTATTTTTGAAAGCCCAGATAAAAGTTAAAAGCTATCATTTTTTGTTGATCCATGGCAGTTCGACTTCACAAGTGCTTTTCTTTAAACACACGCTCGCCGACTGTTATGAATGCACACGCTTCTATAGAAGACTGTATTATCCTAATCTTATGTATAATCTTTCGACTTTTTTCAAACTCTCGAAATGTATCGACTTTAATCTCGAAAATGCTAGATTACTTTTTAACAAAAAAACAAACAACAAAAAAATGACATGCTCTTCTTCTTTCAGAGATGCGATCACAAAGGGGTTTCTGAGGCTGCACTGTGAAAAACTCAGACGCAAGTTTTCAATCATCAAATCGGCCAAAAGGTGCGTGAGAATGAAGATCAACCAGCGATCCTATTTCGCAGAACTGACCATTGAATGAAATGTCTTTGTTTCCCTCTCAGTATAAATTTCGAAAGGTTCACGGAGGAGCTGTCAGATTACACGAGCTGCCCGTACAAATCAAACCAAACTGAGCGGGAGCTGAACAGGTGTGTCTTTAACATCCTCACATTCATGCGTATGCGTTTGACAGGTCGTCAATCCCAGATAGCACAAGGGTATTTGATGTCCTATTTACATCTGGATGACGTATTTTAAAGAGTGTTTGCTCATCTGCAAGACGTCCATAGGACGTTTCAGATGTCAAATAGACGTCTTGCAGATGAGCAAACACTCTTTAAAATACGTCATCCTGATGTAAATAGGACATCAAACAGCTTTGTGCTATCTGGGAAGTGACTAGCATAGCATTCAATGTTGACATTTTGTCAAGCTGCAATCTGTTGTATTTTCTTGGAATTATGATCTTGGCATGATGATATAGCCGATAAGGCCTATAAATGCAGTCCATTTACCATATAACATTAAAAAAGAAAAGAAAAGGAGAACAGGATCCAGAGCATGAGGTTACAGAATTTTTTTTTATTGTAGTAAATAACATCTTCAGTTACATAAAGTACAGTAATGCAATATCTAATATAGTAATTGCAAATAATAAAGAGAAAATAGGATGTACCTTCTGTATGAATGTTAAGTGCTGCTATGTATAATCCAAGGAATGAAGAACAGGACATGGTGTATAACTGTTCTCCTGTATTTTACTTGTTTTATTGTATGTAGCGCTTTGGGTTTTAGAAAAGCGCATTATAAATGAATTATTATTATTATGTTTTAAAGTTAGTCCATAGGCTAGAGTATGGTACTTTGTATACTGTGTGACAAAATATGTTGCACACACACACACACACACACACACACACACACACACACTATCCACGAGATTATGTCACTGTAGCTTGTGAACATCCCATTATCTGATTATTATTTGCGGTCAGAGAACACCATTAGCTCACACATCTCTTTAATGGTGTGCTGGATATTGAAGTGTTAGTTAAAAATAAAGGTATTAATAACAAACAAACAAATACTTTAAATCAACATGAAACCATATTAATAAATATAAATAAATGCAATATAATTACAATCATTTTCCTTTAGGTATGACTGTATGACAGAGACCAAAGTTTTGCGTTGGTGGTTGAGACCTCAAACAAAAGCTACAGGAACAACTTGTCCGCTCAGTTGCTTTTGTTTCTTTATTCCTCTGTCTTTGTCCTTCGACCAATGAGTTTTTGAGCAGCACTGGTGCATATCGACAGAAACTAAAAACAAAAAGGTTTTGTTGAATTTTACAATGCTACTTTCCTAAAAAATGTGTCGTACATAATTGTTAGCATGATTATCTTGTTTCATTGCGTATTAAGTCCATATTTATAGGCTGATATTTGGAGAGATTAAAACAAAAACGGGTATGAAAAAATGTTTGGTTTTTAACTTTTTATTCTTTGAAAAAGTGTCTTCAGCTCATCACTGACGGGAGGGCTTGGTTCATGACAACTTAAACTATTTGCTTTTTGGATTGTTTTTTTTTTTATCATTGCTTAAAGAATATTCGAACACATGCAATCTCTCGTTCTGATCGCAGAGAGAGAGAGAGAGAGAGAGAGTTTATCTAATTGCGTAGTATTAAGATGCTATAATTTAATGGCAGTTATTTTTACCTTATACTTTATGCTAACAGTAGTTCTTTAGAGCCCTCAGACAATGCGGTTTGTAACAAACATGTCAGTCTTTTTTAGACGCATACCATCACTTTTATTATTTAATGTTTTACCATACAGTTAGGATATGTGACATTTTTTATTTGACGATATTTATAGGCTACAGGTTTATTAAAAGTAGCTACCAATGTTTCATGTAAAATTCACTTTAAAGACATTAGCAGTTTCATTCATGTTGAAAACATGAAACGTGTCATAATTTAGTGGAAGATTGCTGCCATCAACTCCCACACAAACACTGTTGCTAGTGCTCAATGAATAGTTTGTGCATGAATGACATTTGGAACATGACATCACTGTTTTATCCTGGAATGCTGAGGGATGAACCCGTGTGACAAAGTTCCTTCACAACTTGCATTAAATCAATATCAATATATTAATGTCAATATTAAATCAACATACACACAAGGTCAAAGATGACTAGATCATCGAAAGGGCACGGGTGAAAAGTCACCATCATTCATTGTAACATAAGCTCAATCCTAATACTCCTATTTGAGCGACACGAACAACTTGTCCGTTCAGTTTCACATTCCTTTCGTTTCTTTATTCCTCTGTCTTTGTCCTTCGACCAAGAAGTTTTAGAGCAGCATTGGTGCATATCCCCCCGAAAAAAAAAAAAACCACCCACCTGTTTTTATTCAAATTTTGAGATATTGCTTAAAAAAATGTCAAGATGCGCATGAATTCTAAAAATGTGCATTAAAATGTATGAATGCAACTGAGGCGGATCTTTTTTTTTTGTTGTTGTTTTTTTTTTGTTTTTTAGCTGATAAATTGTGATGGAAACACATTTTTTTGAAAATAAATCCCTGGATGTCCCTCAGCGTCAGCTGTGATTGGATAACTGGAGTAACTAGAAAATAGGTGAAGGTTTGAAGAATTGTGCAAAACTGTAATGTGGCAGCTTTCTAAAAAACATGACATTATTGTTCGAGACACGGCGTTTAAAGAGACGAGCTGTTCAAACTGTTCAAACAATAAAGCTACTGAAGTGGGTCGTTTTAACAGAGATAACACTGACAAAGCTGATCATGCTACATTAATACTCATAAACTCTCTCTCTGTGTGTGTGTGTGTTTATGACAGAATCCGGTTGCAGTTTTGTTGTAACGCCACAGGATCATTCATCCTCACCAAACGCAACACAGCCATCAATCAATCCATCCAATATGAAACAAGCACAACAAAAACATACAAAATGAATGCAGCACTTCACAGTATGCTGCCTGAGGTGTGTGTGTGTGTGTGTGTGTGAGAGAGAGAGTGCGTTTGAGAATGCATGTGTTCGTCCGTGTTTGTGTGTGTGTGAGAGAGCGAGTTTGTGAAAAAGAGTGTGTGTGTTTTGAGCCGGACAATTTTGTCCGTTTTTGAGGAAAACAGCTGAGAAATCAAACTAGGTGAGGTTTTCTGATAATGATGACATGGGTATAAAAATGTACCCAGTATATGGCTTTATATATATATATTTACATACAGTATATATACATACAGTTGTGGTCAGAATTAATGGCACCCCTAGGGTATGATCAAAAATGGCTGTAAAAAAATAAATTGCATTGTTTATCCTTTTGATCTTTCATGAAAAAAAAACATACAACGATGTCAGGCACTGTAATTTGCTCTGGCCGCCTTTCCTGTTTGCAGGAGTGAAGAGATACTTACTAGACTGTACTCACTCAATGCCTGGCTAAGTTAGATCCGCAAAATAATATTGAATTCATAGACAATTAGAAAAGTTTTTGGGGCAGACCTGACCTGTTGAAAAGAGATGGTATTTGTGCTGCTCTTCTCTCTATGGCACATAATCTTAGAGCTCAAACATGACAGTCTGGGGCTCAGGTCAGGGAGCAGACAGACTGGCTAAACCGACCGTCTGCAAAAATAAATAAATCCCATCAAATAGAGACTCTTTCACCAAGATATCATCACATAGAGACTGTGTCTGTTCCCAGAATAAGGACATACAAAAAACTTCCAAACCCATTTAGGTTTAAAAATGTAATTGGTTCAACTAATAAAAAAACAGATAAATGAGCCACTGATATATTCGATCCCTTACTTCAAAAGCACTTATTGTTAATGATATGATTACAGATTATAACATAGATGTGCTGTGTTTGACAGAACACTTGGCTAAAACCAGACGATTAAATGAGTCCACCCCACAAGATTACGATATGATACCCCACAACATATAAACATGATCCTCGTCTGAAAGGCAAAGGTGTTGCTGTAAATTATAGTAATACTTTCAAAATTACTAAGAAGTCGACTTTCCAGTATAATTCTTTTGAAGTGTTTGTGCTTATGTAACACTATCTAGTGTAAATCATAAATCCAGTTTGAGAACAGTCCTTTGTTTAAAGTGCTATATAAATAAAGATGATGACTTGACAAAGAATCCGGTCCCTTTTGAAGCTCCAGTCGTGTCTGACATCTGAATATGCTGGAGTTTATGCTTGAAGGATCGAGGAGGATTTTTCTGTGGTGATTGCTCTTCTTAATTATTGCCCTGATGGTCAAAATGGGGATTTTCAACTCTTTAGCTATTTCTTTACAGCAACTTTCTATTTTGTAATGCTTAACTATCTTTTGAAGCACATCCGAAGTTTTTCTTCTCTCCATTGTGATGGAGGATTAAGGCCAAGCTTTCAATTATTTCACTTCAATGAAAGGTTAGATTTTTGCCATTTTTTTTAATGAAAGATTAAAAGGATAAACAAAGCAGATTTATTTTTTTTATTATATTTACCAGGGGTATGAGTATAACATTTTGTGTGATGAGTATATTTAAATATACAGTTTGTAAAAAAGTCCCCATGAACCACATATTTAACTGTGTGTGTGTGTGTGTGTGTGTGTGTGTGTGCAGGACATCCCCTGGTCCGGTCGGCGTCTGGGTCGGTGTGCTGTGGTCGGCAGCGGTGGGATTTTGAAAAACAGCAGCTGTGGACGTGAGATTGACAACGCAGACTTTGTCATTCGGTAAACACATCCCACACACACACACACACACACACACACACACACTATCCACGAGATTATGTCACTGTAGCTTGTGAACATCCCATTATCTGATTATTATTTGCGGTCAGAGAACACCATTAGCTCACACATCTCTTTAATGGTGTGCTGAATATTGAAGTGTTAGTTAAAAATAAATTTATTAATAACAAACAAACAAATACTTTAAATCAACATGAAACCATATTAATAAATATAAATAAATGCAATATAATTACAATTATTTTCCTTTAGGTATGACTGTATGACAGAGACCAAAGTTTTGCGTTGGTGGTTGACAGTGTTGGGAGTAACGCATTACAAAAGTAATACATTACAGTAACATATTACTTTTTGGTGTAACGCAGTAGTGTAAGGCATTACTAATCAATTTTCAGTAATATTTTACTCGTTACATGTTCAGTAAGGCTTGTATTACAGTTGTATTACAGTGTATTGTCTGCTTTTACTTCTTAAAGGCAACAGACTATGTGAAAGTTTTAAAGCAGTCTTTTAGTGCCAGTTTAGAGCGGTCGCGTCTGTAACATTGATTTTTCCTCATAATTGCGAACACGAAAACTAAAATAAAATGAATTTTTTAAGTTCTATGGAGACTGGAGAGCCAACCCTTCCTCATCCGATCTGCGCAGTGTAATTAACAGAATTACAAAAAAATATATTTTGCCTCCTATTTTTTTTGTCACGCATGAATGTGTGTCTTTTTCCTAATATTAAAAATAAAACATAGACTGATATTTGTCTAATGTCTGGAGTCCTTTAAGGAAGTAGCCTATATACGTTTCAATACAAACGTGATTTGCATGACTGCAAATGTCATGTCCATAATGCTGGACTTCCCCAATTTTAAATAGTTTATCCTCAACTAGTTTTGTGGTGTAGGTCTACGTATTTTATAATGTTAACTTCAAATAATACTAATAGCCTAATTTTAAGATAAGGTAGCATTGGATCTGGATGGTAAGGAGAATAACGCTGGGAGTTGGAAGACGTGTGTCGCGATTCTGTAGGTTTGTGGATGTGGCGAATTGCGATTTCGGTTTCATATTGCATATCGTTAGAAGCCCCAAAGTTAAGTTCTACTTCTGTAGTTATTTTGGTGAAAGTAACTCAAAAGTAATACATGAGTAATGTAACGCATTACAATTCTGAGACAGTAATATTGTAAGGTAATGAATTACTTTTAAATAACAGTAACAAGTAATACCTAATGTATTACAGTTTGGAAGTAACTTGCACAACACTGGTGGTTGAGACCTCAAACAAAAGCTACAGGAACAACTTGTCCGCTCAGTTGCTTTTGTTTCTTTATTCTCTGTCTTTGTCCTTCGACCAATGAGTTTTTGAGCAGCACTGGTGCATATCGACAGAAACTAAAAACAAAAAGGTTTTGTTGAATTTTACAATGCTACTTTTCTAAAAAATGTGTCATACATAATTGTTAGCATGATTTTGTCATTTGTCATCCAGACTTTGTCATTCGGTAAACACATCCCATCATTCTTTGCTCTCACACTGACCACAACATCATTATTCATCCATCCTTCCTGTTAAAGGAAGAAATAAGAACTGATAAGAATGTCAATTTTGTACCTTAAAATGCAATGTAAATCGCTTTGGATGAAAGCGTCTGCCAAATGCGTAAATGTAAATGTTGATGTTTTCTGTCTCTTTCAGGTTTAATTTGGCAGAGGTTAATGACAGTGATGTTGGACTGAAGACGGATCTGGTAACCATCAACCCCAGTCAGATCCGGTCAGTGTATACACACACACACACAATAAAAACACAGCTTTGATTATCATTTAAATTAAGACTTTTCAGATTCATCGGAGTTTTTTTTTTTATTGATTGTGCTATTCCTAAATAAAATTCTAACTTCCGCTTTAATGAAAACACATTCATTGTCAAGTCGAGTATATTTATATAGCACTTTTACTATTTTCACAATATAGATTGCATCAAAGCAGCTTCACAGTATCAATCAAAACATTATAACAACGTTTGTTTCTTAGTGGAAAAACATCCAGAGCTGATCAATGGTTCAGGATGTGTTTAGTCTGTATTGTATGTTTCTTAAATATGTATTCTGGTTAAATTGGGGCTTCCAAGTGCGACACATCATTTGTCAGTCGACATAACGTAGTATTGACTGACAAATTGGGCACAGAGACATATTTCCCTGCTGTATACATATGTGTTCTGTCAGTAGCATTTATTAAAAACTGTGTTTGTGTAGATACAAAGACCTGCAGAACAATCCGGATCCGTTGGTGGAGCGGGTCAGTGTGTACGGAAACGCCTCCCTCATTATTCCAGCCTTCGCCTACACCTTCTGCACATCAGTGTCAATCAAAGTGCTCAAAGTCCTCCAGCCAATCAGACCTCATCAGCCGGTGGTGTTCTTCAGCCCCTCTTACCTGCGGTCACTGGACCGGTTCTGGAAGGGGCGTGGCCTGCGGGAGACGCGCCTCTCCACTGGGTTTATTTTAATCAGCACTGCACTGGAACTGTGTGAGCATGTTCACGTTTACGGATTCTGGCCGTTCAGCAGCGACCTGCAGGATCAGCCGATTCCATACCATTATTACGACCTGAAGCGTCCGCACCCCTACATGCACAAGATGCCGGAGGAGTTTGTGCGACTACTGCAGCTCCACAGCCAGGGGGCGCTGACACTGCACCTGCTGCCCTGCGACTCGCCAGAGACGGATCGAGAAAATAATTTATAGGGTTTGCATGAAGACTATCCCAGATTGTTAACCCCTTAAGCCCTGAGGCCATTTTTAGAGTTTTTTGTCTGAGAAACACATAAAAGTAAAGACTCATAACTTCAAAACTCTAGCAAGGAGAGTCAAAAGGTTGGTATCGTTTGATAGAAAACTTTTCAAATTTTTTGAAAATATAAATTACATTACTCTTTTTAATCGTGAGCGACTGCTAAAAAAAAATTTTGTGCAATATTCTACGATCTGTTCATTTTTCACGTAGTTATAAGCGAAATACCAACGCGAGTGCTTCATCAGTATATACTTGGCCAGGAACGTCTGTGGTATTTTTGGTGTTAGGGCGCCACGGCGAATATCTTTAGATCTGATTCATGGAATACATTGAGTTTGGGTTCTTTTTAATCGTGAGCTTCTGCTGTAAATAACGATGTGCAATATTTCATGATTGATGTATGTTTCATGAAGATATGAGTAAAAATGCCAAGTCTAAACTACCTTCACTGTAAATGATTTCTGTTGTTTTCACAGGATTATACTGTTTTTCTCAACAGTTTCTTACTGTATAATCTATGTACAGTAAGTTACAGCAGATTTAGTTGTTTTCACAGTATTAAATTGTTTTTTCAACAGTTATGTACTGTGCACACAGTTGACAGTATGTTACTGTAGAATTTCAATGCATTCTGGGAAATTATCAGTTACTGTTAATCTAAATACAGCAGTGCAAATTGACCGCGAAAAACACCACACAGTTCCAGGGGTAAAATTGCTAGCCTACTAATGTTATTCTTACATTTAAAATAAAAATGTAGCACTGGTTGACCATTAACAGTCATAATTTATGACATAATTTATGTCAGTGGGGTGTGCATGAGAGCATATTTGACTTTGGAAGAGTTTCTCTGTCGTGTCAGTGGTGCTGATGTCTTTTCTGCCGACCTGGAACTTCTTCATCTGGTAAGTAATAATTCTTATAATGTGTATGCAAACGGATTCTAGCTAATAACTTTGAAGTTTTTTAGAATAGCTGACCACGATTTCTATATTCAATTTAATCTATTCTAGACATTTTAATATAATATGTATATGATAGGCTACTCTTCAATATGTAGCCATTTGGGGCATGTTACTGTAAATTCAAATACATTAGTACGAAATGACCGCGAAAAATAACCACAACCAGCTGCCATTTTATGAAGAACTCTTCAGTTCCCTTCCCTCTGTAAGAACACGCAGGCCGTGCATCGCGTCGCTGTCGGCAACGTTTTCGCCATACATATCTGGTTAGTAGCCTAATTCATATTTTTATGCAAACCATATGAGTTACGTACGTTAATAGATTAACGTTAGAAAGAACTGGCCGCGGAAAGTCAGACGCGGATTTCTTTCATCTTGATAGCCTAACTTACTTGATTAAATATGTGATTTTATTAACATATATTTCATATGTAACCTCTTATAAGGTCAAAATGGTCTAATCATTTTGTTATTTACCACGTTAAGTCGGTGAAAGCGCCTGCACGTTCATAGGGGTTAGGAATTGAAAATCGAAAAATGTATCCTGAAATCGGATATCCAAGGTTAGGATTCGGATTTATTGTTATAAAATTAAAGTGTCAATTCCTCTTATTGATTTTTTCACGCTTTTTTTCCGTGTAAATCCTGACCTGGCGTTCTGCCATTTAACGTTAACGTTACCTCAGTGATAACTGATGGACCACGGAAAGCGCCCAGGTGTATTTTTGTCCAAAATACAAAGCTATGTGTGACATTTACTGTATTGTCGGCTATAATATCATTGTTTTTTTTTTTGTTTTTTTTTTAACTATGTGTAAACTGACATGTAGCCTACTCATTTGAAGGGAACGTGTCAAGCTTTTTTTAAGTCATGTATCACACAAGCAAGATTTAACCTACGTTTTCACGTGATCGTAAATGAATTGATGTTGAGTTATGTTTCAGCTTGCGTTGCATTCAAAAGAAAAGAGTGGACGATAGAGATGAGTTATCTTTAGCCGTTCTTGGCATATTTATTTCAGCTGTTGACACATCGGTCGAACTGACAGCACAGAGAGTAATGAAGATTCTCTCAGTAAAATGATCCTCTTAACTACGGTAAATCAACTTGGACAAACATAATAATAATACAAACGCATCCTCCATAGCCTATACTTTAGTGCCCTCTTGTGGCATAAACACAACACTGAACAGTATAGCATTGCGTTATATTACACAGCATACAACTGAGGACATAATGAACATACTTTAACAATTGATTTTAAACAACAGTCCAACAAACAAGATTTTAGTATTAAGTGAATTACACTTTAGACATCATTTTGTCTGTTTTTGCTGTTTAGCCCAAACAACAACAACAAAAACGTACTGTATTTTAACTGTCTTGTCTGTTCTCCTTTTCCACAGGTGTGAGCTGTGCATGTTAAGAAGACCCCTATCCATCTTGACGACCGATGAGTTGTAAATCTAATGTAATTATTCTATTTATCTAACTACTACTACTATACCTTGGTCCAGTACTGACCCACTGAGAACATTTTAAACAGATTATTATCCATCTGTGAATTTTGTCTATCTGCAAGTTGTTAAGAATTGTTGTGTGAAAATAAACGTTGTTGTACAGTTTAAGGTTTAATTGCATAAAAGCTTGGATAGAAAACTTCCTATTGCAAAAGTTAGAACATAAGTCTGCATATAAATGATTATTAATACCGTAATGCAAGTTTTTCATGGCACATGTGCATGATGAGGTTGTTTTGTGTTTAGTTTTTTTTTTTAAAGGACACTGGATAACTTGTCATTTTGTAATACTCATCTGGATTGGTGGTTTACTTGTCAAAGCTAGTTTATATGTGTCTCCCAGCCCTGCAAATCTGGTCCCTTAGATAGAAAGCAGCCAAAAACCCTTTAAAATCAGCAACTGACCAGTTAGACAGTCTATCTCAAACCAATAGACAATCTTAGACTAGTTTCAGCTGTTTATCCCCAGCAGGGAGTGGGTGGATGAGTTGTTATGAACTATCTTTCTAATAGATTGATCAGATAGCACCCCTTTAATCTTTTCTATTTTACCTGATATTTTTTTTGCATGTATTTATGCATAATTGTTCATGATAGTCATGCATGATTTTTATTGTATTATATTACATTTTTATTATTAATGTATTTAATTGTATTAATGTATTTAAATGTATATTATAAATGCGCTAATGTGTTTGAAAATACACAATAAACCTTGTGCAGTTAAATCTTCAATTGTTCTTTTTTTCTATTTCCCATTAACAGTTAAAATAATATTTCTACGGATTTTCTACAGGTTACACAGTAGCACTATAAAATAAATACAATAACATTACATACTATACAGTATTATTAAAAATTAACAGTGTAATACTGTACTTTAATATGGTAAGAAATTACAGTAAAATAATGTTATTTAATTTACAGTATGCTTAACAGTACTGTTGTTAGTGTTACGGTAATTTTACTGTTAAATGATATACAGCAAGTACTGGATAATTGTTGCCAGTAAGTTACTGTTAATGTGACAAGAAATTTTGCGTCTGCGTGCGTCTGTGGATTATTTTTGTGTTAGAACTCCGCGAGTGATATCTTGAGTTCTGAGTCATGGATTATGTTGAGTTCGGGCTCATTTTAATCGTACGAATCTGCTGTAAATAATGATGTGTCATTTCCCACAATCGGAGCATGTTTAATGAAGTTACGAGCGGAAATGTGTCTTAAATTAAGCATCCATGGATGATTTACATATGGGTCTCTTGAGGGGCTTATTGTACAAAATCTTACTCAAGTTTAGTAAAAATCCCGAAACAATTGTGCTCGTTGTATTCTACTCCTTGAGACCTTTAAAATGACATGGTACATGACTATCTGAGCTGTATGATGTATTTGACATATTGCAGTATGTAGTAGGCTACAAAAAAATTAATTCATAAATTATTAAAACATTTTTTTATATTTATCAGCAAATAACTCGGCACTACTTAGGAGTTTATCAAATTGGCTACATTCATTGTAAAATTCAGACTCTAAGCTTTCAAATGAGGCTTATTTTAAGTAGATCAAGGTCATATTTTTGAAAAATATTATAATTATGTTTTATCGCAGCTGTGTCGCCTGCTGGCGGTACACTCCGTTTTAGAGGGATTACTCGGCACTCCTTTGGAGTTGTTATTAGTGTTTAGATGCATTAAAAAGTTGAGATTCTAAGCTTTAAAATGATACCTATTTTGTGTTATTACCTTCAGTGGTTGCTTAGTAATTTGATCATGAATTTTTTTTATGGGGGGGGTGTCCCACCCGTGGGACTGGGACGGTTCGGGTTTAAGGGGTTAAAGACATAATATGTAGTATTGTTGGATTAAAATATACCAAAACCACTAGAATAATTTCATATATTTGCGCAAATGGTTCTAAGAATTTTTAAATCCAGAGAAATCCACAATTGTAACCAGTGTAATTATTGGTTATTTCTCATTGTGCCGCCTGTTATATCAGGGTTAACCTCGATTTCCAGTTTTACTTCCGTTGTAGAAAACTTGCTTTAATGTGTTCCATTAGACAGGCGAGCAACTGTTTGAGTAGCTTTGTCAAGAGAAAAATAACCATTTGTTATATAGCTCAAAATGGTTTGTCTTATTGTTTGAATCCTAGTATGTTTGTACAAAGTGGCTAACACTGCATAATCAGAAAGAACTTTGTTTGTAGTAGTAACACAGCATTTTCTCCACCATACAATACATATCCTTAAATAATTAGTTGTCACAACAACAATTGCTCTTTTCCACTGCGGTCCCCCTACAGGTTGGAAACGGAATTGTCCCTACTGTTAAACACACACAATTTGTTTATCCACCACCGGCTTTGGAAATAACGATGTCCATAGACAATATGTTACACAGTTTTATTAAAGTATGATGTATTGCGACATCAAAAATGAAGAAAAACTAAATAATGACATTGGTTGCTTTTTTTTAATTTATTTGTTTTTTAGATTGTGTAAAAACGGTAAATTTGAAATGTTCTCGCAATAGCAAGATTCACTCAAGGATGAAAAATAAAACGTATTGCCTGACAGTTAAGCATGTATTAGCCATTTGCATTGTCTGTGAAAATCTTGAGCATTTTATTGGAAAAATAGAGACCCATCAGTCTTGCATCATGTAGCCTCCTTCAGCTCTTGCCAACGAATGTAAGTCGGTCCAATGTTCACTCTAGTTCAAGCTCTTTCTCTATCATCCTCCCTCTTTCTTTTCTTCGCCTCCTCCGACATCAGACCCTTCCTTTTATTTGCAGTCTCCATCATGATGACAATTCAAAAGCTACCCAAGTGCTAGCTATCTTTCATATGTACCTGCTGCTCCACTCAGAGCCTTGCTCCACCTATATGCTATTGTAACGCTTGCCGTAAAGCAAGTCAAATTTGTAGTTTCTTATGTGTCATTCAAACTACAGATCCGCTACCCGATCTGGCAAACTTGCGTAGTGCAACTATAGCCGATAGAGGGCCATAAAGCGAATGCCGAAGTGCCGAGTTGATGAACCACTGAAACAGTTTTGGAACCATTATATTAAGGTACTTGATTCCACGCTCACTCACACAATCATCAATGCTAAGCTTTAGCTACGACCTTTAGCGGCAAAACTTACATAATGTGTCTATAACAAATGCATTTGTTAAAGTCATCAATTTCCTTTAAATATCTTATTTTCTTATTATTTTGACTTATTATACTTTACTTATATTTATTAAAATTAGTATTTTACTTTTTTATACTTATATATATTTATATTCAGTAGGCTATGATAGCCTAAGTGAACATTCAGATCAGTGTTCTATCCCAGAGAGAGAGAGAGAGCTGTTGTCATGTATAGATTATATACTTATATCTGTTTCAAACGTTACAATTATCACAGAGGTATTTAAACGTTTATAGTAAATTGCGTTTTGAAAGGAACTGGAAACTTCAAAATAAAGTGTTACAATTACATTATTACAGCAGTGAACTGAAGTGAATGTTTTGAATGATTTGTTCGAGAGATTCGTTCAAAAACACAGCAGCAAGTGTCTCATTTCAGAGCGTTTCCGCATAACCGGTTTAAGAAGTCACCTGTCACCACTGATTCTTTAATTAAATACCAAATACAGCCGCTCCCAATCCGATTTCAGCGAGCGTCAGCTCTCGGATCGGGCCGGATCGTTATTCTCTGGACGATTTAAAATCTGCCCTGAATCAGTTTCGATTCCATTTCTTGCATTTTGAGGCTCTTTAACCATTTGAATTTGTCGTGACAAAAAACGAATAACCAAAATCCTCAATACGAAAATTCTAAGTTAAATCTAAATCTGCGTCTAAAAGAAACGATATGTTTTAATAACAGCGATTCGCTACTGATTGGGATCTTTTTATAACTGATCTTTTTATAACGTCATATAACTGACGTCTTGGGACGTCTTTTGACCATACGTCAACATCCGCCGTTTTAGGGACGTCCCAAGACGTCAGTTACATGACGTCTTGGGATGAGGCTGTGTTAATTTACCACAGTGAATTAACGATATAGCGCTTGAGTCAGAATTACATCACTAACAGAAGGTGGAACATTAGAAATTATTACATTTTTCGCAGGCATTGAATGTAGTAGGTAGGACTGAAATAAATTCCCCATCGATGACAATGAATTTGATGACAATGAAACGGCCAAACAACATGCCTCCAAATAATAAAGAGACAAAAAAAAAAAAAAAAAAAAAACGCCGGCACACTAAACAGTCGGAAACGAGACAGTGTGCGTGTGTGTATGTGTGTGTGTGTGTGTGTGTTTGTGTGTGTGTTTGTGTGTGTGTGTGTGTGTGAGAGAGAGAGAAATAGAGCTGGTAAGTCCCGCCCATCCGTAATTGAGCCATGAAAGTGAAAGTAACATATGTTGTCTGTGAATTTTTTATATAATTTCTCACGTAACGAGTTTGACATTATATTCATTCTTTGCCTAGCAGTTGTGCAATAGACATAACGAGAAAGACTACACGTCGCATATGTGACGTCGCCGCATAACACATTTTCCCTCCACAAATCACGGTTTTCACCACCTCAAGTTTGTCCTCCCCCTGAAAGAAGGCGGTGAAGTGCACCAAAGACACAGGCATGTTTAGCGGGATCCGTGTGCCGGTGGATGTGATGTAGGCCTATATCAAACACGTCGAAAGAGTTGTAGTCCACAAAGTGCTCTCACACAAAGTCTAACCGTATGAAAATTCTAAACGCTAAATTGTAGCATTCTTTACACGAAACATTATATAAAAAATTCACAGACAACATATGAAGAGTTCAGATGCAAAAGCCTCTAAGTGCCATTTGAAATTTTCTTCTAGAATGATCATTTTTATCAAGCTTGTATAATTAAGTTCAGTGATTTCACTTAAATGGCAATGATAATTACCACAGTGAAATTACTGAACTTAAATATACAAGTTTGATAAAAATCATTATTAAAGAAGAAAATTTCAAATGGCATTTAGAGGCTTTTGCATCTGATGTCTGAACTCTTCGTATGTTCACATTCATTGCAAAATTCAAACGGGATTAGAAAATAATTATTTTCTCTCATTCACTTGCATTGACGATTTTTCAAGAGGTCCAGCGGGGCTAGCTGAAGGGGCGGGACTTACCAGCTCTATGGAGATCCAGGGTTAAGGGCGACTCTCTCACACGCGCGCGCGCACATTGCATTTGTCTCCGATGGCATCGGCGTCTCTCCAGTGGATCTTCACACTGCTGATGGTCCTGGTCATCTTTCAGTGTGTGTGTGTGATGTTTTCACACATGGCCGAGTCCGACACACACTCGTCCAGGTGAGCGCTTTAATCTCAATTTTTCATTATAATTCAATAAACGCTATTTAAAGGAAATCCAATCGGGCTCTGTGATGCTGTTTTTGAGTCGGCTAAGTTATATCTAAAGTCGATGGCTGGTTTAAGATCTGCGTCTTAATAAGTGAGTTTTTTTTTATTTTACTTGATGACACTATGATATTGTGCAAGGTGTCACGAAGTTGCTAAACTTCATCATAATTTTAGTCTGAATATAAATGTTTTAGATGTGTGAAAGCTGTTTCACTCAAATAAATCCTTTAGTTTACTGCGGGGAAATGTTTAACATCTCAAAATTTTAATAGGCTATAGCTATAGGCCTATATTTGCTGAACAAGAACCTTTATTTTTAAGAGTGAGGAGGAACAAGACACAATTAGAATGAAATAGATTGTGTCGAACGGGTTTATCAGCAGTTTTGATCATATTGATCATTTAGAGACATATAGAATATAGCCTAAAAATACATATATAAAAATAGTTAATGATCAACACAAAAATGACATATATGCTCTTCTTCTTTCAGAGATGCGATCACAAAGGGGTTTATGAAGCTGCACTGTGAAAAACTCAGACGCAAGTTTTCCATTATCAAACCGGCCAAAAGGTGCGTGACGTTGCATAAAGCTCTACTGGGGCACAGGTCCCCCATCGTTTGTCTGGGATAGCAACAGTAACTAAGAAAGGCGGTGCTTACCGATAGGTCAATTGTAATGATATATTGTTATCACACACAATAATAATAATAATAATAATAATAATATGTGATGTTTTGAACGTTAGGGAGGTTAGGGAGATTCTCCCCCGAGAAAATTTAGATTTCTCCGACCTTCATATCCGCATTTAAAGGTGTTTCAAGGCCAAAACATTTAATAACAATTAAAAGTATGTTAGTGGACAGCAGTAGCTGAAATGATTTGTCAAGCAGATAACAGATTGTTAAACATGAGAATAAGGATAAATGAATGATTCACACTAAATCACAAAATGTGATTGTCATCATTCAAAACTAAATAACTCTTCAAAAAATGTTGTTTTTGCGTAGTAACTCTGCGCACAAACATAAAACGATTAGCCCACATAAACACCAAACTATACACAGATATGAATTATGTGAAACACTTTATTATTTGTATTATTTACAAAGTTTTGTTTCGTCATGTTTTCATAGCCTACCTCGGTGTGCTCAGATGTGTGCGCGCTGCCGTTGCTTGGAAACACAGACGCGCGCAGACAAGGATTTCTGTCCCGCGGGTCAGCTTCTGGTTAAACAAACTGTGTTGCTTTTACACGCGTTGGTTCAATTGTTTTAATAATGCGTTGCAAATAGATCATTAATATAATTACCCTAGGCCTATATTATAATTTATTTTAAATACACTGAAATATAAAATAAATTGTTAAACTCAGACTTTAGATTTACTGGGGTACAGCAGATTTATAGTGGGGCACGTGCCCCAGTAAAAGGGGTCTAGCAACGCCCGAATGATCTACCAGCGATCCTAGTATTTCAAAGAACTGACTATTGAATGAAATGTCTTTGTTTCCCTCTCAGTATAAAGCTCAATGGGTTCACGGAGGAGCTGTCAGATTACATGAGCTGCCCGTACAAATATAACCAAACTGAGCGGGAGCTGAACAGGTTTGTCTTTAACATCCTCACATTCATGCTTATGGGTTTGCCAGGACAAAAGTCAAAAGTGATTTGCATAGAATTCAAGGTAATTTTGTCAATCTGTATTTTCTGTGCGTGATCATCTTGACATTTGAGCTACAGGAATAACTTGTCCGTTCAGTTGCACATTCCTATCTTTTCTCTATTCCTCCGTCTTCGACCAAGAAGTTTTTGAGCAACACTGGTGCATATAGACAACCAGAATTATCTCATGAAACATTTGGTATTTTAGGAAAAACAGATTTTGATTCTGTGAGAGAGAATTTTTCCAGAACTCCAAGTTTCCATTGATTGATTTCGTTTATTTTCCACAGCAGTGAACTTGTTTAACACACACAACATAACCAATATGAAAAAAAAACAAAAAAAACACCCACCTGTTTTATGCAAATTTTGGGATATTATTGTCCCCTAAGGCGAGACACTATAGCCTACAGGTGAAAGGCTACATTTTTGTAAATAATAGAGATCACCATGAAACTTCCTCAGTTGATTACTTACACAAGTATATTTAAAAAATATTATACTTTTTTGAAATTTGAATGTTTGATTATGCAAATTAGGCAGGAATGATTTTATTTACAAATCCTTCTGAACAAATGTTCAGAATACTGGTATAACTGGAGAGTTTAGTCTGAAATCTGAAGTTTGTACTGGAGAATGACATAGAAATTTTTTTTTTTTTTTTTTTGAGAAAATGGCATATAAAGATTTGTTATGCGATCTGTGAAAACCCGTCGGATGTCGTAACACACTTGTAGGCTACATTTTCAGTTAATTAAACCTGTTTTTTTTTTTCAAAATCCCGTTTCTGAAAATCAAAGCGATCAGCCGACTTCAGATAACCACAATTTTTGTTACAGGCAATCTATAAAAGAAATAAAGATTTAGAAAGGGCTTGAACCCAGATGTATGTGTATGATCGCAAAACCTGTAGTAATTGCCATATGTCAAATTTCACCATGTGGTGGGTTTTCCCTAATCGCATCACATTTAAGTAGGGAATTAAAAACATTTCTATTGGGGGAAACATAATATTTCTAGCTCATGAACACTGATTATTGACATTATTGTTCGAGACACGGTGTTTAAAGAGAGAAGCTGTTCAAACAATAAAGCTACTGAAGTGGGTCGTTTTAACAGAGATGACACTGACAAAGCTGATCATGCTTCTCTCTCTCTCTCTCTCTCTCTCTCTCTCTCTCTCTCTCTCTCTCTCTCTCCCTCTCCCTCTGTGTGTGTTTATGACAGAATCCGGTTGCAGTTTTGTTGTAACGCCACAGGATCATTCATCCTCACCAAAGACAACACAGCCATCAATCAATCCATCCAATATGAAACAAGCACAACAAAAACATACAAAATGAATTCAGAAATTTACAGTATGCTGCCTGAGGTGTGTGTTTGTATGTGCGTTTGTGTCTGTGATTGTGTATATGATTATATGTGTGAGATAAAGAAAGGTTGTGTGTTTGTGGCTATATGTATATACTGTATATATATATATACATACATACAGTGGCCAAAACTAATGGCACTCCTAGGGTATGATCAAAAATGGCTGTAAAAAATAAATTGCATTATTTCTCCTTTTGATATTTCATAAAAAAAATGAAAGGCACTGTAATTTGCTCTGGCCCCCCTTCCTGTTAGTTATATCCACAAAATATAATAGAATTCATAGACAATTAGAAAAGTTTTTGGGGCAGACCTGACCTGTTGAGAAGAGATGGTATTTGTGCTGCTCTTCTCTCTAGTAATATGGCACATAATCTTAGAGCTCAAACATGACAGTCTGGGGCTCAGGTCAGGAAGCAGACAGACTGGCTAAACCGACCGTCTGCAAAAATAAATAAATCCCATCAAATAGAGACTCTTTCACCAAGATATCATCACATAGAGACTGTGTCTGTTCCCAGAATAAGGACATACAAAAAACTTCCAAACCCATTTAGGTTTAAAAATGTAATTGGTTCAACAAATAAAAAAACAGATAAATGAGCCACTGATATATTCGATCCCTTACTTCAAAAGCACTTATTGTTAATGATATGATTACAGATTATAACCTAGATGTGCTGTGTTTGACAGAACACTTGGCTAAAACCAGACGATTAAATGAGTCCACCCCACAAGATTACGATATGATACCCCACAACATATAAACATGATCCTCGTCTGAAAGGCAAAGGTGTTGCTGTAAATTATAGTAATACTTTCAAAATTACTAAGAAGTCTAGTTTCCAATATAATTCTTTTGAAGTGTTGGTGCTTAATATAACACTATCTAATGCAAATGATAAATCCAGTTTAAGATTTGTGGTGGCTACAGCATACAGGCCACCAGGGCACCATACAGACTTTATCAAAGAATTTGCTGACTTTCTATCAGAGTTAGTACTGGCTTGCAGATAAAGTCCTATTTGTTGGTGATTTTAATATACATGCCGATAATGAAAAAGATGACAAATATGTTAGACCTATCACTTCTGCCACTAAAGATTGCTTTATAAATAATCTTCCTAAACAGTTACATAATTTCAGCATCCCAGATAGCTTAGAAGAACTCGATAGTGAACCTGGAAGAAAACTAAACTAGAGGTATTTCGTATTTCATGGAAGGAGATCTCTATTGCATACAGAGAGGCCTTAAAAGCAGCTAGATCTACTTATTTTTCAACCCTGTTAGAAGAAAATAAACATAACCCAAGGTATTTATTTGAAACAGTTTCTAAACTATCGAAAAATAAAGCATCAAGCCCAGAAGCTTCCAAACAGCACAGCAGTAATGACTTTATGATCTCCTGACGCAACCGTCAACTACAGCATCGCATCAGGGACTGCATTGTAGTCTCCTTAAGGAAAAATTAGCTATAGGAGACGGAGAGTTGTCTAAACTCGTTGAATCTAAATCTCTCTATTCCTCAGCTGGGATTGTGCAGAGCCCTTTGAAGCACTTCAACATGTTGGTTGCGCTTGGAGTCCTGAAATCCTGAAATTTTTTCCTCAAACTTAATTTCTTTTCCAATGAAGAAAGAAAGACATGAACATCTAAATATATGGCGGTGTATAGTATGTTATGGGGTTTGCCTGGCTTCGCTATACGTAGCACGACACGATACGATGCTTCTGTCGCCTTCATGTTAGTAGTACCGAACGATTTAATTATGCTTTTTTTGTGACTGCATATCATTATGCTTCCTATCAAAAAACTGGAGTGGCTTGTTCACTAAATGTGTGTGCTTCGTTTCAATGTGACTCCGTGGTCTCATGCTGCCATTTTTGATTGTATATACCAGGGGTATAAGCATAACGTTTTGTGTGATGATGGGTATGGGTATAAAGTTAAACCAAATATATGTTCAGGACATCCCCTGGTCCGGTCGGCGTCTGGGTCGGTGTGCTGTGGTCGGCAGCGGTGGGATTTTGAAAAACAGCAGCTGTGGACGTGAGATTGACAACGCAGACTTTGTCATTCGGTAAACACATCCCATCATTCTTTGCTCTCACACTGACCACAACATCATTATTCATCCATCCTTCCTGTTAAAATGAGAGCTGAGAACTGATAGGAATGTAAAATGTGTACCTTGAAATGCAATGTAAATCGTTTTGGATAAAAGTGTCTGCCAAATGCGTAAATGTAAATGTTGATGTTTTCTGTCTCTTTCAGGTTTAATTTGGCAGAGGTTAATGACAGTGATGTTGGACTGAAGACGGATCTGATAACCATCAACCCCAGTCAGATCCGGTCAGTGTACGCACACACACACACACACAACAGTAAAAACACAGCTTTGATTATCACTTAAATGAACTTCTCATGATGTTTCAGATTCATTGTAAGCTTTCAGAATCTTTTTTATTGACTACATGCGCCTCTATGCTTTGAACTGGAACCTGTTCGTCGTTTGGTGTCGTTTGGCCGAACTTGCCCGATCAGAGTCGTGCTTTATTCCTGCAAAATGGGTTGGAGCCTCAAAGTGTATGTTGCCACAATAGCCGCTCATCATGATACAGTATAGATGGGAAGTCGTTGGAAAAGCACGACCTGGTCATCACATTCCTTAAGGGTGCTCGGAGGTTAAGTCCACCTCGTAACCCGCACCCTGTACCCTCTTGGGACTTAACCATAGTGCTCAGAGCACTCCAGAGGCCCCCTTGTTGAGCCCTGAAATACAGCAGAGATAAATATCTTGTCGATGAGGACAGCTCTCCTGTTGGCGTTGGTCCAACACTATCTCACGACCAATTCGTACGAATTCGACGCATGATTAAAAAGTGTCTAATTCGTACGAATTCGTACGACCTCACTCGTACTAATTCGTACGATTTGTCTAAACCCACGTGATGGTTAGGTTTAGGGGCGGGGTAAGGGGTAGGTCATTCGTACGAATTCATATGAATTGGCCAATTCGTAAAATATGTACGATTTAGCAAAATCATATCAATTCGTACGAGTGAGGTCGTATGAATTGTTACGAATTAGCCACTTTTTAATCATTCGCGGAATTCATACGACTTGGTCGTGAGATCGGGTTCGACCAAGTCGTACGAATTCGACGAATGATTAAAAAGTGGCTAATTCGTAACAATTCATATCATAAATCGTACATATTTTACGAATTGGCCAATTCGTATGAATTCGTACGAATGACCTACCCCTTACCCCGCCCCTAAACCTAACCATCACGTGGGTTTAGACAAATCGTACAAATTAGTACGAGTGAGGTCGTACGAATTATTACGAATTAGACACTTTTTAATCATTCGTCGAATTCATACGACTTGGTCGTGAGATCAGGTTCGACCAATTCGTACGAATTCGACGAATGATTAAAAAGTGGCTAATTCGTCGAATTCAGTGGCTAATTCGAAAAAGTGGCTAATTCGTCGAATTCATACGAATTGGTCGTGAGATCGGGTTCGACGAAGTCGTACGAATTCGACGAATGATTAAAAAGTGGCTAATTCATAACAATTCATACGACCTCACTCGTACGGATTAATACGATTTTGCTAAATCGTACATATTTTACGAATTGGCCAATTCGTATGAATTCGTACTAATGACCTACCCCTTACCCTGCCCCTAAACCTAACCATCACGTGGGTTTCGACAAATCGTACGAATTAGTATGAGTGAGGTCGTACGAATTCGACACTTTTTAATCATGCGTCGAATTCGTACGAATTGGTCGTGAGATAGTGTTGGTTGGTCTCTTTTAAGAGGTTAGGGGATCTGTAGGCATTTTTGGTAGATGATCCTCTTCGTAATATCATTCATTTGTCTTTGTCGCTAGGATACCTACCGAAAACCTTTAAGCTGGCTATGATAAAACCGCTAAGTTAAATCGCAACTTGATCCTACAGAATAAGTCAATTACAGAGTAATCTCGAATCTGCCTTTTCTGTCATCCTCTATGGTGGACCTGCACCTGGACCCAACCCCAACTCATCCTCATCGACACGACAGCCATCGGCACTGATCCTTAACAACTCGGCGGGATTACTTCGTCTTCCAAACAGATGGAAATAGACAAATACTCTAAATGTTCCGATCCAATCTGACTTGTAACGCTGCCCGAATCACACACTGTTCCTTCATTGGCCAGAGGAGAACTGGCCCCCGACTGAGTCTGGTTTCTCCCAAGGTTTTTTTTCTCCATTCTGTCCCTGATGGAGTTTTGGTTCCTTGCCACTTTTTCCTTGGCTTTTGGCTTGCTTAGTTGGGAATATTATTGATCTGTGTTGTTTTCATGTTATCACTGTGAAGCTGCTTTGATACAATCTGTTTTGTAAAAAGCGCTATATATATATATATATATATATATAACGGTGACTTGACTTGACTGCTTTGGCGGGAAGCTAAGCTGGGCGCTGTGAGGGGCAAGCACCATGGTGTGTTATTAGGGATCCCAATTCTCGGTTCCGTATGGTAACCCTCATTCCCCAGAGGTGGGAGACGTCTCGTCCTGTCGGCATGCTTGCTGTACCTTCGCGGAGGACTGGACATCGTCTGGCTCCTCAGCTTAAAGCATATGTGTGTGCACTTGCTTCCGATTTATACCCGCACTGGCAGGCGGGGCGCAAAATACAATTCCTGCATGCCAATATTCATTGGCTCGTTTTAATTCACCAGAAGGCAATTGTTCTCCCTAGTGTGACCCCAATTCGTTGGAAACTCCTCCGACAAGATGTCTCCGTTCCCTCCTCAGGGAACGAGGGTTACCATACCTAACCTAGACGTTCATTGTTACTTGTTATTGTGGAGCAACATGAGACACTGCTAATTAAGGAGGAGGAGGTGCCGATCTCAGGACTTGGTTGTAAAGCCAGTGGTCTCATATGCATCAACCTGAGCGGCATTACTGAGGGTGTGGATGCCACAAGCCCCATGAACCTCTGAGAATATTTCAGTGGAGCCTCTGTTTTCCCCTGATTGTATATTCAGGCATTTCAACTCTAACTGAGAGATGGTGAGAAGTGCCACTCCTTGTTCTTGAACTTTGTCTTTTCCCAGCTGACCTAATGCTCACTCAACAGATGTAGAGAGAGAGGTAGAATGAGCCAGTAGTCCAGATAGTTTAAAATGCGAATCCCCAGTTGGACAAGGGCCACCTCCACAACTTTGGTAAAAATGCAGGGAGACAGGAATAGGCCAAAGGGGAGGACCTTGTACTAGTATGCCCAACCGTCAATGAAATGGGTCTGTGTCGAGGTAGAATCGAGACGTGAATGTACGCGTCCTTCTGGTCAATTTCTACGAACCAATCTTGAGGACGTACGCACATGAGAATGCATTTCTGCAGTAGCATCTTGAATGGGTGCTTGTGAAGGGCCCGATCCAAGATTGTCCAAAAAGACACTCGTCGCCCGATTTGCTCTTTTAAGAAAAAAATACTCTTTTTTGACTGAAGGGACCTCTGCGCTTACCCCTTGGACTGCAATGCACTGGTGAACCACTGTTGAATGCGCTCTTTTCCCCTGTCTAGAGAAATCATTGAATGAGTGATGTGGGCCCCCATCTTATATACCCATATGTACGGGGAAGTGGCTTGGCATGCAAATTCGTCACCAATTCCATTGGCGGTTTTTATAAAACTCAGAGATGATTGGGGCTCCCAAGTGACACGTAGTCGTGACTGACAAATGGGGAACAGAGACATATTTCCCCGCTGTATACATATGTGTTCTGTCAGTAGCGTTTATTATAAAACTGTGTTTCTGTAGATACAAAGACCTGGAGAAGAATCCGGATCCGTTGGTGGAGCGGGTCAGTGTGTACGGAAACGCCACCGTCATTATTCCTGCCTTCGCCTACACCTTCTGCACAACTCCGTCAATCAACGCGCTCAAAGTCCTCCATCCACTCAGACCTCATCAGCCGGTGGTGTTCTTCAGCCCCTCTTACCTGCGGTCACTGGACCGGTTCTGGAAGGGGCGTGGCCTGCAGGAGAAGCGCCTCTCCACTGGGTTTATTTTAATCAGCACTGCACTGGAACTGTGTGAGCATGTTCACGTTTACGGATTCTGGCCGTTCGGCAGCGACCTGCAGGAACAGCCGATTCCATACCATTATTACGACCAGATCCTCCCGAGCTCCCACATGCACAAGATGCCGGAAGAGTTTGTGCGACTACTGCAGCTCCACAGCCAGGGGGCGCTGACACTCCACCTGCTGCCCTGCGACTCGCCAGAGACGGATCGAGAAAATAATTTATAGGGTTTGCACGAAGACTATCCCAGGTTGTTAAAGACATAATATGTTAGATTGTTGGATTTAAATATCCCAAAACCACTAGAAAAATTATATATATTTGCGCAAATGTTCCCATGAATTTCTAAATCCAGAGAAATCCACAATTTTAACCAGTGTAATGGCTCATTGTGCCGCCTGTCATCAAATCAGGGTTAACCCATAGACTGTAAAAAATATGGACAAAGCGTCTGTGACGTCACCCATAGACTCTCTGAAGAACGGGTTTGAGGCTGTTTATGGGCGGCGCCATACTGGAACCTCTTGGAAAATACAAAAGTTTCAGAAAGGATACAGAGGTGGTATGATGTGTCGTGTCAGATCATGGCCGAGACGTCAAATTCACTCGGCGCGGCCCGTTATCAGCTGTCAATCAAAGTTAACCGCCCTTATTTGTCATACATTTTATATCTAAATATGATCTAAACTAACGAGTTAGAAAAAAAAATCACCCCCCTCACAGTTGTAAGGCACACGGAACATATTGAAGATTACAATAAAAGTCCATGAGACCAAACTGTAAACATATGAATTTATGCTGTGAAAACGGACATTTTAACATGACGTCTACGATATTTGCTCCCGTTTGGGACCGGCCTCTAGCGGATTTTCAATGTATTGCAGTTTTTCGCACTTCCGGGTAGGCTTCATCTTTCAGATTAGAATGTTGCCGCTTGGGTTAACCTCGATTTCCGGTTTTACTTCCGTAGTAGAAAACTTGGAAACATAATGAGTGAATGTGTTCCATTAGACAGGCGAGCACCTGTTTGAGTAGCTTTATCAACAGAAAAACAACCATTTGTTATATAGCTCAAAACGGTTAGTCTCTTGTTTTATTGATTTACCGCGAGTACCATGTTTGTACAAAGTGGCTAACACTGCATAATCAAAAAGAGCTTTATTTGCAGTATTAGTAACACCGCATTTTTTTTCCATCATACAATATACATTTTGAATTAATTGCATTCCACTTAGAAACACAAGATATTCAAGTACTGATCTAGCTCCCTTCAATGTGCAACAAGTGTCTCATTGCAGACACTGAGCGAAGGAGTAACAGAACTATGCAACAACTTTCAACATAGAGGTATTTATGATTGTTTTGACCAAGAACCCGACAATTTTAAGCACTTGCTGGCTGTTTCATTAATGAGATAAAACTATTTTGAATTTAAAGCAACACCAAAGCACTTTTCCTCTTCGGAAGTAGCACTTAATAATGGGGTTTTAGAGAATGGGTCAGCTTCCATTCATGGGACTCAGCTGGTACGTATACAAACACTTAAATTACACACAAGGAAGGTTTTCTAATAATAACGTTAAATGCTAATTTTATTATTGTTTTAATACCAATTCAGTTTTTTTTTTACATTTTAAATGGCTGATATAAAAACTTGATAGAAAATAAAAATACATGTATATAATGAATGTGTAATATATTGAAAAATGTTAATCTCTCGAGTTATCTAACTGTCTAATGAGTTTATTTTCATTTAATTTTTTTTCTGAGATAAATGTAATACGCACAAGCTTCATCAGTTTGAGCGATTATATGAGACATGATCCGTTAGTATGTTGTGCTATATCTTTTATCATTCCTTTTAATTTTCAATCATGATTATTTAGAAACTAGTTGCAAAAAGGAAGAAATGAATTTAGTCAAGAGCCGCTCAAGTCATAGCAATAGCTAAGTCACGCTACATCAAAAAAGTTCAAATATATTGTCAAATTTCATTATAAAACAGACACACTTTGAAATCCGAAACTTTATAAATCACGAAGCGTATTGCGATTTATTGGAGAGAAGGTGCGCTACAATCTTGTTCATTCATCAACTAAAAATTACGTTGACTAAAAGATTGATTCTTACGATTTAAGAATTGATCATTAAAAACAAGATGAGATTAAAAATGAGAAATAGACATTTTTACCCATCCCTATTTTGAATATTCATATGGATCATTCAAAACTAGAACACAGAACGGATAAATAATATTGACCACAATCAGCAGAGATTCATGGTGGCGATGCAGGAGAACAATGACATGAATCAAGAAGAATGACTGTTATGTTTGGAGATCAGTGTTGACTTTTATACTAAATAATACTGCGCCGGGAGGAATATATAGCAAATCCATGGTTAATGTGAAAACCCTTTTTTATGAGAGATCAAATATGTTTTATTTATCATTATTTAGGTGTGCAGAATTCATTCAGAAGTATTTTTCCTCTAAACCATTCAGGTCATATAGTTTATACTGTTCTGTTCTTTATTTGCATGTGAGACATTAGTGGATGTGAATGTAATCAGACTGTGACTTTAATTTTGTTAAATCTGTACTAGTTGACTCAGGGTTAAAATATATGGGATTTTTGTTTATTTCCGGAAAAGTCAGGTAAATAAATATATTTTACAGATTGTGATGACGGGTGCTAAGATGACGTCATCATCACTGTGTGAAGGAAGTTTTAGATGAAGTTTTTGCAAACTGTTAAGGTATTTGTTTCTTTACAGTTATCTTTATGGTTTTGTGTTTCTGTTGATTATGTTGCAGCCTATTAGGTTTACGATATAATTGTTTAATCTGGTTCATTATTCTAAAATATATACGCTATTTATAAGTTTAAGATATGTTGTTTGAGTTGATTGCAGTCAGATAGGTGCACATGTCAGCGGTCATCACATGTTATATCTATTACAGTTGTTTTTTGACCACTCGGAGACAAGTTGTAGCATTGTTATTTATTATTTCAAATCTGTATTTATTCCCACATGGCAAACAGTTACCCTACATGCTGTCTACTCTCCAGATCTTGTTGGGTTAAACCATTTCTATTAAGAGGGAAGTGAACCTAAAAGTTTGGCGATGTAGGCATAGATGAATGTCTTAAGGTGTTTTTGTTTAGTTTAAGTTTATGAATGAGTTTATTTTTATTTATTTCAGAAATTAGGCTACAAAGTTTTGGTAATGATGCCCCTGCAGTGGTATGGTCTTTGGTGTAATGAGCCTGACCTGGGTTATATAAGACCGTCTAAACTGATCCTTGGGAGGAGGAGAGTAGGCTATGTGATTATATTGCTGAATGTTTCAAGAAGCATTGCTGCCTGAAGCAATTACTTTTCTTTGATTTTGTTATATCAAGGTTTGCACTGAGTCCAGTGTATGTTTATTTTTGAAACTTTCTTTCTTTTTTTTCGGTAATGGTATATTCTTTGCTTTGCCACATCACTGAGAAATTTGTACACCCCTACTTCTCCACTGGCATTTAATAAAAAATCCTCTTGGATGATGCCTGAGTCCTGAGCCTATCTACCACCTCCTCTTTGTAAGTAGTGTTATCATGAACCTTGTGTAACTTTTTTATGATTTATGATGTGATTTATGGCCTATTCGCGGAGATATTAGCCGAAAACCGTCGGCCGCGCTCTGAAATGGCGCCCGCTGAGGACGTCACGAGCTCGGGAGAAAATCGCCTCGTGGGCCCCCGGAAATGCAAATATCTCGGCGAAAACTCAACGTATCTCGGCGAAAACTTAACCTATCGACGCCATTTTTCTATTGAGTGGAGAACAGGACGAGGCCTTTCGAAAGAGACCACCTCTAGCCTCGTGGGCCCCCGGAGGCCCAAGATGCAGCCCCCGGAAGCGCCCCCGGCAGCGAAAAACGCAAATATCTCGGTGAAAACTCAACGTATCTTGGCGAAAACTCAACCTATATCAACACCATTTTTTTATCGAGTGGAGAACGGGACGAGAACTTTCGAAAGAGACCGCCCCTAACCTCGTGGGCTGATATACAGGCCCCCAAAGCAAGGGAAGCGAAAATCGCAAATATCTCGGCGAAAACTCAACCTATCGACGCTAATTTTTTATCGAGTGGAGAACGGGCCGAGACCCTTCGAAAGAGACTGCCTCCAGCCTCGTGGGCCACCGGGGCCCCGAGATACAGCCCCTGTAAGCGAAAAACGCAAATATCTCGCGAAAACCCTATGATTTTTGCAGCACATTTTCATCTTTCTTTTTTGTGGTGTCTTAAAAGAAAACTGCTCTTGTTCTGGTGTCAACTGTGCATTCTTCAGCCACTACACTGATTTGTATCTTCACCTTTTACCTCTTTTTTGCTTTCTGAAGGATGACAGAAACACTTAAATCTCTATACTTAAAGGTAAATTCCTAGGAACTGGATCTGCTGGTTGCCTCAACTTCTACCGAATCGATCTATTCTCCACTCGAACCTTCTTCTTTAACATCCACATTTACCTCTTTTCCATAATTTTCCTTACCCTGTACAACTTCTTCATTACTTTTTTTGACCCTTAGCATTTTTGGTTGGGAAATTCCGAATTTAATGCCCTTTATTGCCACATCCGAAGCATGAATAACTAAAATCTTCAATACGAAAATTCAAAGTTCAATCTAAATCTGCGTCATCCGCAATTAACATCTAGGCCTATATGACGCGCCTAAAATTAACTATATGTTTTAATAACGGCGAAAGAATTACATCACTAAGAAAAGATGGAACAATTAGAAATGATTACATTCTTCGCTGGCATAGATATCCTAGTGGTAGAACTGAAATATAAATTTTCCATCCATGACAATTCCCTGCTTGACCAACTCATTTGCCTTTTATACTGTCGCATTGTTCATTTGAATGTCCAACTTAACCTCGAACGGCCAAACAACATGCCTCAAAATAACTCAACAAATATCCATCAGACAACAAAAAAACAAGAAAACAGATGAGCAGAAAAAAGGGGGAAAATTACAGCCTCAGGACCACGCTCACACACCCTCAACAGTCACACCAGAAACGAGAGAGAGAGAGAGAGAGAGAGAGAGAGTGAGTGTGTCGCCCCTAACCTGGACATCTCTCTCACACACACACACGCGCGCACATTGCATTGGATTGCATTGTCTCCGATGGCATCGGCTTCTCTCCAGTGGATCTTCACACTGCTGATAATCCTGGTCATCTTTCAGTGTGTGTTTGTGATGTTTTACTACACAGCCGACATACACTTGTCCAGGTGAGCGCTTTTATCTCGATATTTCATTATAATTAAATAAACGCTATTTAAATGAACTCCAATCAGGCTCCGTGTTGCTGTTTTTTAAGTAATCTAAAGTCTATGACTAGTTTAAGATTTGCGTCTTAATAAGTGAGTTTTTTTTTTTTTATTCTAAGTGATGACACTATAGTGATATTGTGCAGTTGTTAAACTTGAATAGGGAAATATATTAGATGTGTAGAGCTGATCAGGATGAAGCTGTTTCACTAGATTGTGCTTCAAATAAATCCTTTAATTTACTGCGGGGAAAATGTTTACAACATCTTAAAATTTTAATAGGCTATATATGTATTTGCTGAACAAGAACCTTTATTTTTTAAGAGCGAGGAAGTAGATTAAGTGCCATCAGCAGTTTTGAACAAGTTGATCATTTAGAGACATAAGAAATAGTTAATGAGCAACACAAAAATGACATATGCTCTTCTTCTTTCAGAGATGAGTTCACAAAGGGGTTTTTGAAGCTCCATTGCGCAAAACTCAGAAGCAATTTTTCCATTATCAAACCGGCCACAAGGTGCGTAAGAATGAATATCAATCAGCGATCCTGGTATTTCGCATAACTGACCATTGAATGAAATGTCTTTGTTTCCCTCTCAGTATAAATTTCGAAAGGTTCACGCAGGAGCTGTCAGATTACATGAGCTGCCCGTACAAATATAACCAAACTGAGCGGGAGCTGAACAGGTTTGTCTTTAACATCTTCATCACATTTACGCTCATGACCCAAGGGTTTGCCAGGTCAAAAGTCAAAAATGATTTGCATAGAATTCAAGGTTATCTTGTCAATCTGTTGTATTTTCTGGGTGTGATGATCTTGCAATTTGAGCTACAGAAACAGCTATTCGTCTATAGACCTAAACAGACTTGTCCGCCCAGTTGCACATATCGTTTCTTTTTTTTTATTCCCCAGTCTTTGTCTTTAAGTCTCAACCAAGAAGTTTTTGAGCAGCACTTGTGCATATATAGACAACCAGGATCATCTCATGAAACATTTCATATTTTAGGATAACACAGTTTGATTCTGTGTAGAAGACCTTTTTCATGAGTCTGAGATACTGTGTCCATTGATTGATGAAACTTCGTTTCCCCCGGGGGAAATTCTTTTCAACAGCACTGAACTTGTTTACCACACACAACATAACCAATATGGAAAGAAAAAAAAAAACATCCACCTGTTTTATGTAAATTTTGGCATATCGCTTAAGGCGAGACATAGCTTGAATAGGGTACATTTTTTAAATATTAGAGATCGCCATAAAACTTCCCCAGGTGATTACTTGCACAAGAACGAAAAAAATATTTTGTCGGTAGACAGATCTGAATTGATGATAAAGCCATGCATTTACCCAAGATGAAAAAAAGTATTTCAGTATGCTTTCACTACCTACCTAGGACGGTTCCCAAGCTTTTTTTGTCTAAGACCCCATTTTTCCCAAGAAAATATTTTAAGGTCCCCCTTTACATTTAAAGATATAATCGCTCTTGTAAGCTTGCAGAAAGGATGACAAAATATGTTGTTTTCAAACAAACGATATGTTTACTGTAGCCCTCAAACCTCAAAATATATTAGCTTAAAAATTATCATTCTAGAAGAAAATTTCAAATGGCACAGAGGATGTGGCTTTTGCATCTGAACTCTTCAAATATATAAATTTAAAATCTAAGTATTGTGATGAATGGCGTGGGGGTGTATCTTTTTGTGTTGTTTGGCGTTGGTTCCGCCCGTCTGAACCTTTTCGTAGATGTCCTTATTGATGATCGATCTCACCTGGACGGGAGGACATTTAAGAGAGCAGAGGGGAAGTTCGGGGGGACGTGATTGGCTTCTCGCGCTCGGAGGGAAACGGGGACGCGTTGTGTTGCTCGAGACCATTAGGGTTTGTCCGGCAACGAAGATAGCTAGCTAGAGAGACTTCATCGGTGTAGTTAGTAATAGTGGGACGGGGGTATAGGAGCGCTGGCCACTTGTTCCTGGAGCGATTAAAAGAGCTGCGTCTCGCATAAAATAAAGAACTCGTGCAGCACCAGTGATCCTTAAAGAGAACCTAGCCTGAGGAGGACTAATTAATGCCATTATTGTGATTGCTGTGGCTGGGACGGACAAACGCGGACAAACAACGCGTGCTGCCTCTCTGTGGACTATTCATCACGGCTGACTCCGTTCCCCGAGACCTCTGGGCGGGGTCTTATTTGCCTGGAAATCGGGGAAGTGTTTTATATTTTAACCATTTCATGAGTTATGTGTGGGTGTGAATGTGTATGTGAGAGTTGCGCATTTTAGAGTGTGTACGCCCATTGCTTTGTGTACGCGGGACCAAGGACGATGATTTTTCCACTTGATAAACGGATTGTAGTGTGATCACGAGTTCTAGTGTGCTGTGCTGGGCTGGGGAGTAACCATTGGAGTGTAGTGACGTTTGCAGTGTTCACTTGGGGATCGCGATTGTCCTAGTGTGCGCGTGCTGAGTTAATGTGGGATAGAGCCTCTTCCAACGTGTATTTATATGATGGTACTATTTTTCTAAATCAGATTGTCAATAAAAATATATATTTTCTCTAAAATCCTGTGTGGTGACGTGCCCTCTGTCCTCCATAAATTGTTAAACCTCTTACTAGAATAATTAAGGTTTACTACAGTATAAATGAAAGTCAAAACCCATTTTTAGTCATACCTGGAAACAAATCCTGGTCAAATAAGTTATGGGCCATTTTGTAGAAATTTTTGGTTCAAAGTTAGAGTTTAAAACATTTTGAAAAGAAAATAATATGAGCAGAAACTGTCTAACTAAATGAACGTTCGTACACACACACACACACACACACACACACACACACACACACACACACACACACACACACACACACACACACACACGAATCATATTTAAACACTCGTTTTTCGTTATACAATAGCTTTCAATTGTAATGATGGAATCACTGTAACGTTGGATGGCTATAATTAACGTTTAAAATGTGGTCATTTTTATCCAGACATCAGTTATAGGTGTTATCAATGGGCTATATGCACGCATAAGTTCCGCATTTGACGCAAGGATGCTCGTCCATTTCCGGTTGTGGAGATTAAAGCGGAGGAAAACCGGAGAAAACGGGATTATGGCAGAGTCTTCAATATTTACTGTCCTCCCGTCTTTGAAACGAAACGTACATACGTTTAGATGTAATTTTATATAGTTATGTTTATTTAATATAATTTTAAAAAGAAGCATAAACACAACGAGGGGTGTCTGTTTTATCTGTTTTTGTGACTAACGTTTCTTTAGTATAACCATGGAGTATAAAATTCAATATAAATTCTCGCTATTGCATTGGACTCTACGATCGGCGGAAGTTATCGAGCATCCTTACACCTTCACCGGAAATAACGCCGTGCATAGAGCCCATTATTTAGTTGTTGTTGCTAGTTTGAGTTGAGAAATACACATTAATACACAGAATGATCACTAAATCTGTGTGCATTTTTACTTTAGAACCAAGCAAGTTGACTCATGAAACCGTTTGTTTATTATATCGCAATCGCAATATTGACCTCATAAATCGCAATATGACATTTTCCCCAAATCGTGCAACCCTACTTGAATTATACATAGCGGCACTTAAACATTCATACAGTTCATTAAAATTTATCCTTACCGTTAGCAATTGGATTAATGTACTTTTTTATGTAATTGAAAATTTTATTTACTGTATACAATTTAAAAAAAATCTCTAACCTCATGCTCTGGATGCTGTTCTCCATTTTTTATGTAGAGTGTTTATATGGTAAATGGTAAATGGACTGTAGTTATATAGCGCCTTGACCACCAACACGCTTTACATATTGTCTCGCATTCACCCATTCACTAACTCATTCATACACCGAAGGTGGTGTCAACAGTGCAAGGCTTAGGTATCACACACACACACACACAGAACTGGTGTTAGGTGTCTTGCTCATGGACACCTCGACACTTGGTCAGGTGAATCGGGGATTGAACCACCAACCTTCCGGTTTGTAGACAACCTACATGAGCCACTGCTGTACTACCGCCCCTATATTGACTGATGTGTGTATGATCTGAATGATCGGCATTGCTCGAATACAGGTGAAATGGTTTTGAGCCAATTGTTAAATTCTGCCTGAAGAGTCAGGGGTTTTGTGAATGTAGTTTGAAGATTTGTCTGTGTCTTAATGAACTGTGCAAAACTGTAATGTGGCAGCTTTCTAAAAAACATGACATTATTGTTCGAGACACGGCGTTTAAAGAGACGAGCTGTTCAAACTGTTCAAACAATAAAGCTACTGAAGTGGGTCGTTTTAACAGAGATGACACTGACAAAGCTGATCATGCTACATTAATACTCATAAACTCTCTCTCTCTCTCTCTCTCTGTGTGTGTGTGTTTATGACAGAATCCGGTTGCAGTTTTGTTGTAACGCCACAGGATCATTCATCCTCACCAAACGCAACACAGCCATCACTCAATTCATCCAATATGAAACAAGCACAAAAACATACAAAATGAAAGCAGAACTCCACAAGATGCTGCCTGAGGTGTGTGTTTCAGACCCAGATCCAGATATGAAGAATGAAGACCCGGAGTCACAATTATAAAAACTCTCACAGGAGTTTGTAGGCCGTCTTCTTACAGTTACAAAGATCACGGCAGTTATACCATTTCCAAGGTCTGAGCTACGTCATTGCTCACACGCTGAATGACTCTCATTGGCTAAGAAATAGATAAACGTAGTAATTTTCCATCGATTAGCATCAATCTCAGCTGACACTCAGAGGCACGTCATGACCTTCCAGGTCACAGATTTGGGTTGCTGGGCGCCAGTATGTCCAGAACAACAACGTCAATCTCCAATAATGCCAGCAGTTCCTCAACCTGCAACCAAGAAGACTAACACACACACACCGACACACTGCTTTTCCCAGGTTGGATTTGGCCAGGCTCTAACTTTAAACAGGAGGGTCGTCTCAAAACATCAAGATAATGTCTTCGTTCACTCGAGGATAGCTAAACTTTAGTGTAAGACTTTAACAAAGAAATGGTCCTTCAAACTATTGGCTTCAATCAATGACCCCTTTATTTTCTAACACTTTGGAGACCTTTCTCAAACACAAAACAAATCCCTGCATTGCCTGCATTCAGATATCAAATACAGACTTTAGAAAATACACGAAAAGAACATTTCAGTAATCACACTAGTGACTTCTATAACAAAGTAAAATCGCACAAGCCAAGAGAACTCATTCAACTCATTTGATATTTAGAAAGAAAAATATTGATGAATACCTTGATTATAATTACTCATCATAAACATTGAAGCAGCATTGCATTCCCATCCACCCCCTTCAGTGTGTGCGTTTGTGTGTGTGTATGTGAGGCATGTGAAGCGCTTTGGTGATCATTAGCCCCTTTTCCACCAAAGCATTTTTAGAGCCGGTTCGGAGCCGGTGCCTGCGCGCGAACCAGTTCGGCAGCCAATCCGGTTCGCGGCCGGGAAAAGCGGCACCAACTCTTTGCTGGACTAGAACCGTTCTTTCAGCACGTCATGTTTACGTCGGGGGCTGAGGCGGGTTTAGATGTGTTCTAAACATATTTTCTGACCATCCAACCACTATCTCACGACCAATTCGTACGAATTCGACGCATGATTAAAAAGTGTCTAATTCGTACTCATTCGTACGACCTCACTCGTACTAATTCGTACGAGTTGTCCACGTGATGGTTAAGTTTAGGGGCGGGGTAAGGGGTAGGTCATTCGTACGAAAATATGTACGATTTAGCAAAATCGTATTAATTCGTACGAGTGAGGTCGTATGAATTGTTACGAATTAGCCACTTTTTAATCATTCGTCGAATTCGTACGACTTGGTCGTGAGATCGGGTTGGACCATCGCAAAACCAGGAGAAACTGCAGAAACAGGCAAACGTTTTTATTTATCCATTTTTTATTTTTATTTAAAACATAAGCAAAGAAGAAAACAGTCACGATATAGAACAAATAAATGGAAAGAAAAAATGACACAAGACACAACTTATCAGAAAAGATTACCAAACGAAAAAAGACTTACATATTTCAATTGTTTGTAAAGTTTTCTTGGTACACGAGTTAGAGATAATCCCAAAGCAATGCACTTGCAAGCGTTTCTAGCGACGTGCACAGTGACGTAACGACGTCGTTCCCTGAGTGGAAAAACAAACAGGTTCTGAACGGGTTCGCAAGTTGAACCAACTCCGAATCAACTTTGAACCAGCACCAGTTCCGAACCAGTTCTTTTTTTGGTGGAAAAGGGGTAATTGGGTCTGTGAAAGCGCTATACAAATGCAGTCCATTTACCATATATTCAAACATGCATACATGTGGAGAGGGCTCTTAATACGCGTGTGCATGCCATCGGGTTTGTTATAAATATTCTAGAGCTGCAATCTCTGTTACTTTAATTTCCTGTTAACACTATAAAGCTGGTTTTGAACAATCCTTTGTTTAAAGTGCTGTATAAATGAAGATGATTTGACAAAGAATCCGGTCCCTTTTGAAGCCCCAGTCGTGTCTGACATCTGAATATGCTGGAGTTTATGCTTGAAGGATCGAGGAGGATTTTTCTGTGGTGATTGCTCTTCTTAATTATTGCCCTGATGGTCAAAATGGGGATTTTCAACTCTTTAGCTATTTCTTTACAGCAACTTTCTATTTTGTAATGCTTAACTATCTTTTGAAGCACATCCGAAGTTTTTCTTCTCTCCATTGTGATGGAGGATTAAGGCCAAGCTTTCAATTATTTCACTTCAATGAAAGGTTAGATTTTTGCCATTTTTTTTATGAAATATTAAAAGGATAAGCAAAGCAGATTTATTTTTATTTACCAGGGGTATGAGCATAACATTTTGTGTGATGTGTATATTTAAATATACAGTTTGTAAAATATAAACATCATTATGCCTATGTAAAGTCCCCATGAAAAACATATTTAACTGTGTGTGTGCAGGACATCCCCTGGTCCGGTCGGCGTCTGGGTCGGTGTGCTGTGGTCGGCAGCGGTGGGATTTTGAAAAACAGCAGCTGTGGACGTGAGATTGACAACGCAGACTTTGTCATTCGGTAAACACATCCCATCATTATTTTCTGACACACTGACCACAACATCATTATTCATCCATCCTTCCTGTTAAAGGAAGAAATGAGAAGTGATAAGAATGTAAATTTTGTACCTTAAAATGCAATGTAAATCGCTTTGGATAAAAGCGTCTTCCAAATACAATGTAAATGTTAATGTGATGTTTTCTGTCTCTTTCAGGTTTAATTTGGCAGTGATTAATGACAGTGATGTTGGGCTGAAGACGGATCTGGTAACCATCAACCCCAGTCAGATCCGGTCAGTGCACGCACACTAAAAACACAGCTTCGATTATCATTTAAAGGAACTTTTCATGACTTTTCAGATTCATTTTGAGTCTTTCAGAATCTTTTATTATTGATTGCTATTTCTAAATAAAATTCTAACTAACACTTTAATAAAAACACATTCATTGGCCATTACTGGCATCTCTATATTCTTGGTTTCCAAATGAAAATAATTCAGATTTAATTAACTACATTCAGGTTGTGTTTAGTCTATATTGTATATTTCTTAAATATGTATTCTGGTTAAATATAATTTATACTCTGTGGTTATTATTTGACTGATCCTTCAGGTTGTAAAACAACAGAAACATAGTATGAAAAGCGAAACATTGGTAAACCGATCTGTCACGTATTGTGGAAACTATATTTGGGGGATTAAAGTAATGGGCCGAAAATAAACTTGATTTACTTTATGCAAAATGCATTTCTCTTTGTTTGACATGTTAGTCATAGTGAAGTAATATGGAACAAGTGAAAATTATTATTGGGTGTTTTTAGTTTGATGACAGCAGGGTTTTATGTGGCATTTAAAACAAGTATGTTAATCTGTTCTGTATATGTTGACAAATAGCATTGCGTAAACTAGTTTATTTATCACATTGATAATATAGTCACAATCTAGCAATCATGAGTTAACCTGACTTGATTAATATTAATTTATAAATAAACTAATATTTGTTTTAAAAGCTCAAGGAAATTTTGATTTCTCAGTTAATCAAAATTTCTTTGAGCTTTTGACATCTAAGAGGTCATCTTTCATATTATAAGAATATCCTGTAAGTTTCAGAACTGAACATTTTATTGACACCAGGCTCAGCAAAGGACTCGTTTTTAAAAGTGGGGAAATATGACGTCAAAAACATCAACGCCTACTTCAACACGGCCGGTTAAGCCCCGCCCACCGACTCGCGCATTACACGCATAGCTAAGTAACATAGATGCCTACCTCGTGATCACAAACCGGATCGAGCTACCGAGCAATACAGAATATTGTGCAGCGCCTGGTTGTGGAAGAAGACAGTCGCTACATAAACTTCCTCTGGATTCCAACAGGACTGCATGGATAAACTTTATTTTTAATGACTTTCCACTCCAGCTGATGAGGGTAAAACATCGTCCGTCTGTTCGCTTTATTTCACTGAGGATTGTTTTGTAAACAAGACTGGATTTGCAGAATGATTAAGAGTAAAGAACGGTGCTGTGCCGTCTATATTGGATCTGACAGGAATGGTGCAACACACGGACTCTGGGCCAAACATGTACGGGCGAATCATTCCGGTTGTCATTTTACAACATTGGACGTTTACAAAACAATTTCCCCCAAGTGCATCATTCTAGGACTGCATTTCTTATTATCCTTCCCTGCTCATTATCTCCTGATTATGGCATCTGCAACACCTGTGCCCCTTTATTTGGACTGTTCTGTTCCTTGCTAGTTTGTGAAGTCTTGTTTTACCCACATTGTATCTCTGTACTGTTTTCTCTGGCTTGCTTGTGTTCTTACAACTTGGACTTATGATTCTCAGCCGCCTGCCTGTGAAGACTACTTCTCTTGGATTGCCCTTGTCTGTGAGCTGTTTTTGAGTTTTTGTCTGCTGTTCTCTGCTGGCTCACCTGTGTTAATAAATTACTGCAGATGGATCCAAACGCCTCAGCCTCTTCGTTACACAAGCATTTCCTTAAGATTTTTCCACGAAAGTAAAGAGTTTATTAATCACGAAAACGAGTATTTATTTTTTGCTAATTATCATTTTATTTCAGTTAGTTTTTCAGTAAATGTTGTTAGTTTTGTTTAGTTTTAGTTTTTCCAAACGGTTCCAAACGGAAGCAAATATCCATAGACGTCATGTTAAAATGTCCGTTTTCACAGCATAAATTCATATGTTTACAGTTTGGTCCCATGGACTTTTATTGTGTTTTTCGATAGGTTCCAAACGCCTGACAGCTGTAAGGGGATTGATTTTTTTTTTCTAACTCGTTAGTTTAGATCATATTTAGATACAAAACGCATGACAAATAAGGGCGGTTAACTTTGATTGACAGCTGATAACGGGCTGCGCCGAGTGGAATTTGACGTCTCGGCCATGATCTGACACGACACATCATACCACCTCTGTATCCTTTCTGAAACTTTTGTATTTTGTATTTTCCAAGATTTTCCAGTATGGCGCCGCCCATACCCCCAGCCTAAAACCCGTTCCTTTAGAGAGTCTACGTCACAGACGCTTTGTCCATATTTTTTACAGTCTATGTCTTTTCCCAGTCTTGTCTTTTCTATGTTTCAACCCTCGAAGAGAAACTGATGAATCGGTCTTTGTCGAGGTAGAATCCTTCTTGTCAATTTCTTATCTTGAGGACGTACGCACATGAGAATGCGTTTCTGCAGTAGCATCTTGAATGGGAGCTTGTGAAGGGCCTGAAAAACTACCCTTTTTGACTGAAGGGACCTCTGCGCTTACCCCTTGGACTGCAATGCACTGGTGAACCACTGTTGAATGCGCTCTTTTCCCCTGTCTAGAGAAATCATTGAATGAGTGGATGTGGGCCCCCATCTTATATACCCATATATACGGGGAAGTGGCTTGGCATGCAAATTCGTCACCAATTCCATTGGCGGTTTTTATAAAACTCAGAGATGATTGGGGCTCCCAAGTGACACGTAGTCGTGACTTACAAATGGGGAACAGAGACATATTTCCCCGCTGTATACATAATATGTGTTCTGTCAGTAGCGTTTATTATAAAACTGTGTTTCTGTAGATACAAAGACCTCGAGAAGAATCCGGATCCGTTGGTGGAGCGGGTCAGTGTGTACGGAAACGCCACCATCATTATTCCTGCCTTCGCATACAAGTTCTGCACAACTCCGTCAATCAACGCGCTCAAAGTCCTCCATCCACTCAGACCTCATCAGCCGGTGGTGTTCTTCAGCCCCTCTTACCTGCGGTCACTGGACCGGTTCTGGAAGGGGCGTGGCCTGCAGGAGGACCGCCTCTCCACTGGGTTTATGCTAATCAGCACTGCACTGGAACTGTGTGAGCATGTTCACGTTTACGGATTCTGGCCGTTCGATAACGACCTGCAGGATCAGCCGATTCCATACCATTATTACGACCTGAGCCGTCCGAGCTCCCACAGGCACAAGATGCCGGAAGAGTTTGTGCGACTACTGCAGCTCCACAGCCAGGGGGCGCTGACACTCCACCTGCTGCCCTGCGACTCACCAGAGACGGATCGAGAAAATAATTTATAGGGTTTGCATGAAAACTATCCCAGGTTGTTAAAGACATAATATCTTAGATTGTTGGATTTAAATTTCCCAAAACCACTAGAAAAATTATATTTGCACAAATGTTTCCAAGAATTTTTTAATCCAGAGAATTCCGCAATTTTATCTCATTTGTGCCGCCTGATTTCCGTTTTACTTCAGTTGTAGAAAACTTGGAAACACAAAAGATGCTTTAATGTGTTCCATTAGACAGGCGAGCAACTGTTCGAGTAGCTTTATCAAGAGAAAAATAACCATTTGTTATATAGCTCAAAACGGTTGTTTGAATCCCTTGTTTTAGTGATTTACTGAGTACCATGTTTGTACAAAGTGGCTAACACTACAAAATCAGAAAGAGCTTTATCTGTAGTAACAGCATTTTCTTCATCATACATACATTTTTAATTAATTTCATGCCATTTAGAAACACGTCATCCAGCTTTTTATGAATAAGATAGGCTATTCAAGTACCGATCTATCGCACTTCAATACTATTACAATACAAGTGTCGCAGACACCAAGCGGAGGCACACAGTAACATTATAACAATTTTCAACACACTCAGAAGTATTTATAGTATGATTGTTTTGACCAAGAACCCCACAATTTTAAGCACTTGCTGGCAGTTTCATTAAAATGAGATAAAACAATGTGAATTTAAAGGGAGCATGTTGAGAAAACATGCGATAAGAAAAGTGAAAATCAGCGAATAAGTTGCTAGAGTTACCGAACATTCCTTTGGAAATTAAATTAAAAGTGATTTTTTTTGTGAAAAATTTGTGTCAAGAACAATGTTAGGAAAGGAATATTGACACCAATGGACCACAGACCAGTATCAGAAGGACCATTCAAGCACTTGGTAATTAGTTTTCAGATAATGGGTCAGCTGGTACATCTGTAACACTTAAAGTGCACACAAGGAAGGTTTTATAATAAATTACAATGCTAAATTTATAATTGTTTTTAATTTAAAATTGTTATAATTGTTTCCAATTCAGGGGTTTTTAACATTTTAAATGGCTGATATAAAAACTTTGCTGATATAAAAATTATTTGATCAGATATGCACAAAAATAAAAATACATTTAATGAATGTGCATTATAGTGCAAAATGTTCCTCTCTCTCTCGAGTTATCTAAATGAGTTTATTGTCATTTAATGACTTTTCTGAGATAAACGTAATTGCGCTCAAGGTTTCTCAGTTTGAGCGATTACATGAGACATGATCCGTTAGTATGTTGTTCTATATCTTTTATCATTCCTTCTAATTTTCAGTCATGATTACTTCAACTAGACGCAAAAAGGAAGAAATGGACTTTAGTCAAGAGCCGCTCAAGTCATAGCAATAAGTCAAGCCACATCAAAAAAGTTAAAACTATATTTATTGTTAAATTATAAAAGAGCAACATGGCATCATGACTTTTGCGTAAACATTAACGCCAGTATCAAGTCAAGTTGTGTGATTTCTATACGCATTTTGAGCTATCCGCATGTATGCATAGTCTACGCCGTTAAATGTCCGAGTGATTCGGTTTCACAAGTTCACACTTACATACAATTAAATGGAATAAAGTATAATGCGTATTTGGCGTGCTGTACGAGGGGAGGGCTCCGAGCTCGGAATTCGGCCCGAACCCAGAGTACTCCCCCCTGTGTAAAGTGGTTTAGGACTAGAAGAGTGGAGGAGGGATGCTGCTAAACTGTCAGAGAAATGAGGTGAGACTGCTGAGTCTATATATACATGCTTTAATCATGATTGCTAAGTGCTCTCCACCCGTGTTAATTATCTGAACGTGCTTCTCCCGAACTTTGTTAATAAAACATCATTAAATGTCAGAGCTAGGGGAAGAATCATAAATGCTGTTAACCCCAGTGACGGGTTTGGGGTAGGTCATATATTTATAGTATAGATAATGTAAGTCAACGGTGTTCATAATATGCGTGTTGACTCCAAAAGTAGAAATACGAATTGGCGTGTCATACATATGCCATTTCATGAGATCAACTAAAACTTACATTGACTAAAACATTGATTCTTGGGATTTAAGAATTGATATTCCTTCATAAAAACAAGATGAGATTAGATATTTTTACTCAGCCCTATTTTGAATCAATATTCATATGGATCATTCAAAACTAAAACACACAATGGATAAACATTAGGCTATTTACCACAATCAGCAAAGATTTATGCTTTGACTGCATTAGGAGAACAATTACATGAATCAAGAAGAATGACTGTTATATGTTTGGAGATCAGTGTTGACTTTTATTAAATAATACTGCGCCGGGAGGAAAATATAGCAAATCCATGGTTGACGTGAAAACCTTTTATATGAGATCAATTACATTTTTATTTTTATCATTATAGGTGTGCAGAATTCATTCAGAGGTCTTTTTCCTTCAAACCATTCAGGTTTATATTGTTTTGTTCTTTATTTGCATGATGTGAGACTAGTCTGGCTAACTCCAGACCGTGGTCTGATGATTATAGCTAGGCCTACTGTGTGTATAGGGGGAAAAAAACCAAACAGATTAAACACACTCGCAACAGACACGTACACACCCCAAAGCAGAGAGGTTAATTGCCAGCGGCACTGAGCGGAGTTTTGCCGCTGTAGTGTATGACGAGTATTTAGTGCCAATTAAAGAGCTGGCACGTCGGACAATTCGGTTGGTAAGTCGTGACGTAATCACGCTCTGATAATACTGTTTCCGGGTGCAAATGCTGGGTCCTCTCTATCTGCTTACCGCTTTTGCCCGAGGTTTAACATGCCGCAGTGCTGTGTCCCATGTTGTTTAAATAGATCGGAGTTAAAAAAAACAAGTGACATTCAACTGTCATTCTACCGCTTTCCCTGTGACGAGAAAGAAAAGAGAAAATGACTGCAGTTGATAAGGTAAGTTAATTCTTTCCTTTATCCCTAACACCCACTGGCGCTGAAGCGAAGCCAGTCCTTTAAGAAAAGGGCTTAGTCTAACGTTATGGGTTGTAACGTTAATTAGATATGGACGAGCGGAGCGCTTGGACCCGGAAGAGGCTAAACGACACGCGTGACGTCAGACTAAAGGCCAATTTATACTTCTGCGTCGAGGGTACGCCGTAATGTGCGGCGTTGGCTACGCACGTAGGCGACGCCGTTATGAGCATTTATACTTCTGCGTTCAGGTCTTGTTGCTCTGCAGTACTGCTCCGAAACGCTAGTTGGCGGCGGAGAGTTTTAATGTTCCACTGTGTTTAGATTCCTCGCGGCTAGGTTACTACAAGCAATAGCGATTGAAAGAGAGTGGATCATGTTGGAGTTGGAGCTTATTGAGGTGGAAAAACAGTTCACTTTAGTGAAATTACTAAAACTGAAAGGCAGAAATGAGAGAAGACGTCGGAGGAGATGGTACGTGTGGAAATCATAGACAGTGATGGAAATGCGTGAGAAGGTACGTGCGGAAATGCGTAGGAGGAAATGCGATGCTACCAAGCCGACCAATCAGCGATCTTGCGGTCCGCGTCGTCGCGACGTGTAGTTACATTTTTGAGGAGGTGCGCGTCAGGCGACGGCGAAGGGTACGCGCAATGGGACGCGTCTGTGCGTATGCTACGCCGTACCTACTGCGCGCACCCTACGCAGAAGTATAAATCGGCCTTAACAACCGAATAGCGCCGACACGCATCGGGAACGTCGGAGAATAGAATCTTAATGGGTGTATTAAGGTGTATGTTTTATTGTAAGAAATTGGTAATCTTTGTGGTTGGACTTTTTGACAGCTAAAGGTAATGGTTTGTATAGAGCTTGTGTCATTGTTTTTATAAGACATGCATTGAAAAAAAGGTTGATAGGTTGGGGCTGGATGAAAATGTAAAACCTGAGTGGAGATGTCTGTATAAGCCGAAAATATCGAAGAAGGATTTACAGTGGGGCATTATTGCTGTAAACTCTTTTATTACTGTCTTAAATCCAGAGGTTAGTTAGAAGTAGATTCACGCTTCCAATGAGAGAACTTGAATAGCAAATCACCACTCTATAAATCAATTCATTTTAATTGAATGTTTTTTTATTTTATTTTATTTCCAAGGTACATGAGCAAGATCAAATCTAATACCATGTATATATCACATTGCCATATGTTTTGAATATAGGTGCCATGTTATGACAAATATAAAGACTTTTCTACTCGCCAGGCCTGTATTATTTGATCAACAATACAGTGAGATAGTATTCCAATGTAAATCATCTGTTTTCTAGGTGAATACATAATAAGGTGGAATCTATTCCTGTAATCAAAGCTGTATTTTTCTGTCTTCAGTGTCCCATGATCCTACAGAAATCATGCTCAACAAGGGGTACATGCTCTTAAAGGGGTAGTTCATCGAAAATTCCCATTATCATGCTGATCCCAACCTATAAAAAAGGCACTTTCAAAATATTTTGTTTGTGAGTTTTATAGAAGAAAGGAAGTCTTTGGACTGACGAGAGAGCGAGATTAATGAATGATCAATCCATTAAATGCTGTGCTTGTGTGATAATTCCTCTCCGCCACAAGATGGCGGCACCTGCAAATATATTTTTGCTCAAAATTGCACATAAACCTTTGGAAAATCTTAGCCTAATATTACTGTAGTTTACTGTAGTATTTAGTTTAATGTTGCATATATTCATATGTTTTATACACAAAGAAAACTCAGACAATTTCCTTAATTTTCCAAATTTGCTGCAGAACACTGCTGGAGAAAATGTATCCCATAATGCAATGGACTCAACTTGACCTTCCATTTGTAGTTACATTTTTAGAAAAAACTGATTTAGAACTACAATTATTCTTTTTTTTATTCTTCTAGCGTCATGCTTTCTGTTTTTATCAGCAAGTTACATAAATAAGCAACATTTTGTATCACATGCAATTGGTTTGATAGAGGGAAACAAGATATATTTCTAGTTTCAAAATTGTATATAATCTTCATACATTACTACAGTGTTGCACAGTGAACCATATTTGGTTTCCGGCTGTTGAAAATGGGTAAAATTCAACAATTTGGACATGGAGTCACATATAGAGATCACAATATCTCTGGAAATTAACCGTATTGGGCATTAAAAGAAAAGTTGGTTGAAAACCATTCAAAACCAAGGATATTGAGATATCTTTTACACTTATTGAGTTACAGGCATACAAACGGGGCATAAAACACAAGAAGTGCTTTTTCCCCATTTTTGAACAGTAACTTTTGGAATTGAATGCAACAAAGACTGCCAAAGTCGACAGATTTGACTAAAAATAACGATAGGTGTATTTGAGACTAATGCAGTCTCTGGGTTGAAGACGATCATTTGGACTGCAGTGTAAGAGTGTGTTGTTTGGGTGTGTTTGCTCTGGATCGGCAGCTCGAGGAAAGTTTTCCTAGGATGAGTGTCGGTCACGTGATGAAGAGCCTATAGGAGGTGTGAGATTCCCTATAGCGGCGGGAAGCCGGACCCCGGTCTGGAAGTGATTATTTAGGAATGATTTACTTTAATGCAGTGACGTTTGTCCATTAACAAGCCATGATTATTACACAGCGCTCCGGAATACTTGACTGTGATTGGTCAAATCTGACATTCATTGTATAATGTTGTACATCTGTGCTAATTTCATTCAAAATGTGTATTGTTTTCTCCTATACAACAGGTTTACATGCAACCAAAGTCAGATGGTCCACTCTGTTCTGATTGGTCAAATGACCCAGACTGTTTTGATTGGTCTACTCTGCTCTGATTGGTCAGATGACCCAGTCTGTTGTGATTGGTCTACTCTGCTCTGATTGGTCAGATGATCCAGTCTGCTGTGATTGGTCTACTCTGCTCTGATTGGTCAGATGGTCCAGTCTGTTGTGATTGGTCTACTCTGCTCTGATTGGTCAGATGATCCAGTCTGCTGTGATTGGTCTACTCTGCTCTGATTGGTCAAATGACCTAGTCTGTTTTGATTGGTCTACTTTGCTCTGATTGGTCAGATGATCCAGTCTGCTGTGATTGGTCTACTCTGCTCTGATTGGTCAAATGACCTAGTCTGTTTTGATTGGTCTACTCTGCTCTGATTGGTCAGATGATCCAGTCTGTTGTGATTGGTCTACTCTGCTCTGATTGGTCAGATGATCCAGTCTGTTGTGATTGGTCTACTCTGCTCTGATTGGTCAGATGATCCAGTCTGTTGTGATTGGTCTACTCTGCTCTGATTGGTCAAATGACCCAGTCTGTTGTGATTGGTCTACTCTGCTCTGATTGGTCAAATGACCTAGTCTGTTTTGATTGGTCTACTCTGTTCTGATTGGTCAAATGACCCAGAGTGTTGTGATTGGTCTACTCTGCTCTGATTGGTCAGATGACCTAGTCTGTTTTGATTGGTCTACTCTGTTCTGATTGGTCAAATGACCCAGTCTGTTGTGATTGGTCTACTCTGCTCTGATTGGTCAAATGACCCAGTGTACTGTGATTGGTCTACTCTGCTCTGATTGGTCAGATGACCCAGTCTGCTGTGATTGGTCTACTCTGCTCTGATTGGTCAAATGACCCAGTCTGTTGTGATTGTCTTTACTTTGATCTTTGAAACTTTTCAGACCTTTTACATTCACAAACTGATTTATTGCACACTACATGAAAGAAAATATCTGAAAAAGCATAACAGGGGCACTTATGGGTAACTTTTGACCAGCATTCAATCAATGTTTCCCTAAAAGAATTCAAAGCAAACGTCCATTGGTTCCTACGCCTCTGTATGTACATGCCAACACCTCCATGACCCAGATGAGGGCCGTTCTGTGGCTGTTACCCCGGGGCCGGTTCATCAGGGGAGAACCCTCTGACCCGACCATCAACCTGACCTGTTAAATCAACCAACGCCTGAAGACCCCAAACCACAGCTGCACTTCATCTCTCCTATCTGACGCATGAAGCATTACCCAAGAAGAGAACAAATATCTTGATGTTTCAATATCTTGACAAGTATACAATCTATTTCCCCCAACACGCTGTCATGGCGTTTTGTTGTGAGATGGACAATATCATTACGTTTTGGAAATAGATACTGGTTAATGTGTGTTACATTGAGAAATGTCCATGAATTACTTGCCGAAAACAGCGTAGCATGTAAACATGTATCTATCGGCAATATCAGGAGTGTTTTAGGAGAGTCCAGACCTCTCGAGATCATTCAAATGCAAACATGAACGTGTCAAACATTGTGTGATTTCTATGTGCATTCGTTTGCATGATGAGGCTTCGTTGCAGACGTGTTTAATGCTGGCTGCTCAAAACCATATTTTAAAGACTTCCTGTCTACATTATGCAATGTTCAAACAGTAGTTTGTGCTTTATACACGGAGAGACTGAACGAGATGAGGCAGGTCACCGCAGAAATGCATCATGTTTTCTGCTCTGCGTTATTTCTGTAATGCACTGCGTTTGCTCTTCCCCGTGTCATGTTTTAAAAAGAAATTAATACTTTTAATCATCAAGGATGCATTAAATGGATCAATAAGTGACAGCAATTAATAAATGCTGCTCTTTTGAACTGTCCATTCATCAAAGATTCCTGAAAATTTACTTTCATCATAGTTTTCACACACCTGAAGCACAGCTGTTTTCAACACTGATAATAATCATCAATGTTTCTTGATCATCAGATCCTCATATTAGAGTGATTTGTGAAGGATCATGTGACACTAAAGACTGGAATAGCCTAATGATGATAAATTCAGCTTTGATCACAATCAAATAAATGCGAGAGACCATCAAAACATTAAAAATATCGTATATACCCCAAACATTTAAATGTTGTTTGTCTTTTTAGTTTAACTTAATAACTGTGGTTCCTAATGACATCGTCTTCCAGGAAGTGATGTCATTTTGGAGGGAAAAACACAGCTCAAGTATCACCACCATAGATATTATTCATTCTGTGATGTTTATGCTTATTAGTTGTTTAAGCACTGAAAAGATGAACAGCGGAAAACATGTAAGTTAACTTTTGATCTGTTAATGACTGATGCGTTAGCGAGTGACTGTTTTTGTTATAATTAATAAAGTGTCTAAATTTCTAATATCTCTTGTAATGCAGGGAGTTTCAGAGGGACGGGGAACAACAAAAGCATTTATTTAAACAAGAATAAATCCAAGCAAAATAGACAAAAACAAGGACAACACCAGATACTGAACAAGGAACAGGTGAGGATAATCAATCACCACGGCAACAAACAAGAGCAACTAGAACACAAAACCATGCAGGAAACGTAAAACACAAGGACCTTCTTTTCATAGGAATGCACTCTTGCAGCACATCCATTTTTATTTTAAAGTACAAGAGTTCAGAAGCTTTTGCACGTTCTGTCAGTGAACCAAAACTTTGAGGAGACGGATTATGTCTCGGATGTACATAGATAGACTTCAGGCTATTCAGGGAGTCACATCCGATTTGTCCGAGGAGAATCACTTGAACGCACATCACCTGGTAATTATGACTTCTGAACCTGCATCTGTAGGCAGTGTATAACTGAAGAGGTCATGTGTGCCCTTTTAATGAGCGCTGGAGCTCAAACGAGAGGCCGGACCGCATGAAGCATTCAGCAGCTGGAGGTCAGAGAGCTAATCTCCTAAACAAAGATGCTAATCCTCGCTTCTGTCCTGGACTTCCCTCGACCGCTATCGCCCGCGCTCAAATTAGCATGTGGTTGAAGAACTGGGAACACGCGTCAGTCACATTCCGCCAGGCTTTCTGATCTCACTAATCATAGCAGGAGCGAGATATTAGAGAGCGCTGATTGCTACGCTAGCAGCTAAATACGCTGAAATGCTTAATGAATGATTAAACTAAACTACCACCGGAGAACTTCTGTTATAAAATGGATAGTCCTGTTGGTGGAGCTTGTTACTTCACTATGATAAAAAACAAAACAATAAGCCACAAAACGTTGTGCATACGCCTTATTCACGGCAGCGCCATCTTTGATTTTGATTGAGAATGAAAGCGAGGCTGTGAGGGATAGACTTGCATCTCTTCAATGGGCTGTGCTGTTATTTAATGTGTTTTTGGATTGTTCTGCTCATGTAACACTGGAAAAATATCTTTCCAAGAAATGTCAGTTGACAAAAAAACTCCCGACAATGGGGAGTTTAGGAAAATTGTAAGTAATCTAGCCGCTTTATTCAACTTTTTTTTACAGCGGATGCCATTGGAAACACGGTAAGTCTATCCCTCACAGCCTCACTTTCATACCTGTCATGGCGCTGCTCTGAATAAGGTCTATTACAGTGATTTCTTCACCAATACGTAATGCTTTTGTTTTATAAAAGCTCTACGAGAGGCAGTTTGTGATAAACTACATCCCTTATCTGTGGTAAAACCACTCCAACTTTATTGCTTCGTGACATTCAGTGCACCAGAAGTTGGTTCATCCTCTGAAATCGGATTTTACCATCTAATAAAGCCGTGCGGTGTGGTGTCGTGTTGAAACGGCCGCCGTAAACAGCTCGAGTGTGTGAATCTCTCTTCTACGTGCCAGAAGCTTTGAAGGTGCTGTATTATTCCCAAACTCACCAACCTTCTGCACTGGCATTGATGGAAGATCCTTTAACATCCATGGAACCTTTCAAAAGAGTTCTTTATACTAAGAATAAATGGTTCTTTCACTGAAAGCTTTTTTGGGGAACCAAAAATGGTTGTTCTTTGTCATCGTTGCGATAAACCCCTTTTGGGACCTTTATTTTAGCAAGTTAGCAACTGATACTAAAATGAAACCAGACAGATTTATAGTGTTAGCGTGTAACACATCTCGACTTGCATCTCTCGCTCGCTCCTCGGCTGTCCGGCCTTCACCTCAGAGTCCCGGCCGCTCAGCTGTTCCCGTTCCCGGTAAAAATAGCCGTCAGCTGCAGGTCCTGGTCGACGGCGCGGGTCAGGAGACGTCAGAAACCCAAACTCGCATGACGTCATTACAGAGAGAAACTCGTTCGTATTTCCATGTTCTACGTTTACCAATATTTAAAATGATCTGAATGTCTCTTGAATTTTCAGCCTTATGTAAAAACCATAATGTAATCTGGCTTGTATTTTCTTTTCTTTTGCTTTTTTTCTTGTTTATTTTTAGGATGAGGCTGTCCAAGATCTAGACTTCTGAGCTTCGACTAAGTGATGAATTTGGGCCAAATACTGTTTGATTGGACACACAAAACTTCAACAAAAAAGATAAGGTAAGCGTTTTCTTTCATTAAAAAAAATTGATGGTTATGTTTAAACTGTGTCCATTTATTTAGTTAGTTGAACTTATTTATCAATTATAGTTAGTTAGTACTTAGATATTTAACAATTGTTTTGTTTTGTTTTGGGTTTTTTTTTCCTCCCTGTGATCCAATTTGGTAGTTAATAATGATATATTTTTTGAAAGTCTCTCATACTCACCAATGATGCATTGATTTGCAAAATACAGTAAAAACAGTGAAATATACTGATGTAAATCAGCACGTTTCTATGTGAATATATTTATTCCTGTGATCAAAGCTGAATTTTCAGTCTTCAGTCACATGATCCTTCATGGATTAGAATTCGCTCTAATATGATGATCTGATGTTTAAGAAACATTTATGACAATTAGGGGCCAAACACTGAAGGTGAAAAAGGCTCCTATTGTCTCCGTTAATTTTCTACTACGTTTTCTTCTTCTGGCCATAGAACCGCTTGCGATAAAATGGTGAAATTTGGCAAGCAGGTAGAGGACAGTCTGAACATCAAACACAACAAATTTGGTGTCTCTAACTCAACTATAGCGCCACCAACTGTCCAAAGTTGAGCTTACATTTATGCATTTAAGTCGTCAAATGTTCCCGCCATATTGAATTTTCCAAAACTACTTTTCTGAACTAGACTGTTCATCTGATCAAATTGTCTCTGATCATCTTCAAATCATTCTGACAAAAAGCTATTAAAAGTTTTTTTTTTTTAAAACCCCAACGTTCTCGAATAACGCACGAAGAACACGCCAAATTGGATGCGAGGCTATATCTCCGCAACACTTTCACATATTAAGATGAATTTTGGTACATGTCAGCACAAGCATGACCTGAGGTTACATGCAGAGTTTCAGCACAGCACCACCTACTGGTCAGGAGATATAAAAAATGCATTTGTTTGAATGGGTTGGCCAAAAATCATAACTGATCTCTTTTAATTCCTTGCAGCATATCGAGCTGAATGTTACCTAATGATCCCATATCGGCCTTTTTAAAAGCTTTTTGATAGACCAAACGTTTCTTGAACAATGCATCAACACATTTGACGGCGCCAAGCTGATTCTGAGGCCGTAACTCTACAACGCTTTGCCGTATCGACACCAAACTTTGTATGTGTCATTTTCTCCTCACACTGATAACACAACACCAATTTGGCAACGGCGCCACCTATTGGTCAAAAGTGATAAGCAATTTAGTCATTACTCTTGATTGTATTTGAGATTTTTCAGCCATTTTGACCAAAATAATCAAAAAATCACTCATTTCTTCAGTTGGTCTGATGCTTCAATAACTCATCATGCCTTTTTTTTGTGCTTGGCCCCTTAATGGCTCCTTGCTTTATATTTATATCATCATATAAGAACGTTTTAAAATCCTCATTTTGCCTTATTGGTGTAAAACTGTTGGCAGACAATCAAAAGCTGAACATCTCACAACTTGACTCTCACAAAGGAGCTATTTTTATAAGTGCACGGCTGATGTTCTCTATTACGAGCAGTAATGCCTCTTTGGCTAAAGGGCAACAACGGATAGAGATCTTTTATAGATCCCACATGGGAACAGTAAGGATTCTCAGAAGACACACACTCTTTAGGTGGAAAATGACGTTTCTGCCGTTCTAACGCTAAACATGTGAATGATTTCGGGACTGTGTCGCCTCCAGCTGAAAGCCCACAACATGCCCAGGACTCCACACGAGAACATACGCCTGTCGCACAGCTTTCTCGCTGAGATCAGCAGAGTTAAACGAGGCCAAATATGAGCTGCGTCTTTAAAAGGAACAGTATGTCAGTTCATGAAGCCAACAAACAATCAATCCGTACTGTACTGACATGTTCCATCCAAGTGGAAATCTTGCTATCGTCGCTTTTGTCTACGACTAAACTAGAGAAGTATGTCATCATAGTAAACACAATAAACCACGTTTAAAGCTTGGAAACCAGTTTTGGATGACGACTCCGGCAAACACGAGCTATATTTGTGCCGTTTGGCTGTTGAATAATGGATGACATATGAGGATGCTGGAGCCGACGGAGAACAACCGGGAGATAATTGACCACTTTCGCGGTTGCGAAACATGATAACGTTTCAGTGGAAACAGGATCTTGATCATGGCGATCAGGAATTTGCTTTTGGCACGACGCATCAAGGGTTTTATGAGTAAATCATTCACAAAGTGTTTCCTTAATGCAATTTATAATGGGACGATGGCGCTTGTATGTAAAAATTTCGAGATCATTCGATCGTATTAATGTCACACAGATTCTGGTCAAGTTTTAAATTGTAAAAACAATCCTACAATGATCACTTCTAACCTTTTACAAGTGAGTCTATAAAGTCAGATCTAAAATTACTGTAAAAAGTCATTTGAACTTAAATTACATTAAACTGACTTTAAATAATGAGTTAAATCTTGTTTAATTTAAAGTCGAAAAATTTAAAGCAATTTAAAAGCATTACTTAAATTGTTTTGTTTTTTTGAGACAAAATACTTGTTAAAGTTAAATGTTTTTTATGTTGAGTATCATACTTTTTGAGTGGCTCATATAGTGAGAATATGAAGGAAAATACAGCACAATTTTTTTCAGAGGCCCGCAAACTGAGCAAAAATATGAAATTTGGTGCTGATATTTATATGAACAAATAAACCTTTCTCAAAAGCATGATTATCATATTTGAGACTCGTCATTTTTCTAATAACTGATGTCTGGATAATCAAGTAAACCTGAAAATATTACTAACAACATCAACGTTATTCTTACGTTTCCTTGATAAAAATCCAGATTTGACAGAAAGACACGTGAAGCTCGACGTTTGCACAGACTTTCACTTGATGAAAGAGTCTAAGATCAATCAGACGACAGACGGACTGGACGAGATTATGAGTGACTTGATCATTTTAGGCCTCAAAAATGTGTGATGCTTCATAGGGTTATGGATAAATGTTGATTCAAATCTCCAACCTAATCAAACAACCAACCGTATAAAGAACCATAATAGAGATGCATGTGTTACAAACAGCACTAATGAATGTGGAGAACGTCTTTTAAATGCATGTGCGTATATAGCTTTATTTACTTTGATTGTTTTTCGAACATGTGAAGACAGTCTGTTGCCGGTATTCCCTAATCTCTCTGCATTTCTGCTCCCGGAAGTGTTCTGTTCCCAGCATGCTGGATATAAACACACACTTCCCACCGTTTTAGTCCAGTTGCTCCTAATTTCTCCCAGAGCTTGGTGTTTGGTGTTTACAGTCGAGAATAATAAAGGCATTGGCTTTAAATCGGCTGATCTCAACTAACCCGTCTCCGTACCGGCGTGATGACTCCGACTTCCAACCCGGATGAACTGGATAAATATCCTGATCCAATCTGACTTGCTGTCTGGATCATAAACACACACTGTTCGCTTGTTGGCCAGAGGAGAACAGAGGAGTTTGCACACGTTTTATTCTTCATTCTGTCCCTGATGGAGTTTGGGTTCATTGCCAATGTCGCCTTGGCTTTTGGCGTGCTTAGTTGGGGACATTTAATATTCAACAATATTATTGATCTGCCTTACTTCAGGTGGTAGAGGCTTCAGGCTGTATAATTAAAGGGTTAGTTCACCCAAAAATGAAAATTCTGTCAGTATTTACTCACCCTCATGTTGTTCCAACCCCGTAAGACCTTCGTTCATCTTCGCAACACAAATGAAGATATTTAAGATATTAAGATCGCTCCTGCATACTAGTCCATAGGCTTCTTGAGGGAATGACTCGAAAAGTCATTAAAGACATCGTTAAAATAGTCCAAGTGACTACAGGGGCTCAATCTAAGGTTCATCAAACGACGAGAACACTTTTGTGCGTAAAAAAACAACAAAAATAACGACTTTATTTCAACTATTGGTTTATTTCTCCCTCTGCGCGAGTCAGGTTACTAGTTTAATATCGTAAGCTTCTGTTATTGTACGTCACACGCATCACACACACATGACCAGCGTCGGCCAATAGTGAGCCTTCGTGTGACGTAGCTTTACGCAATCACACTACGCTAACTGACTACAGGCTCATGGAGAAGGAAGTGAATAGTTGAAATAAAGTCGTTATTTTTGTTTGTTTTTGCGCACAAAAAGTGTTCTCGTCGTTTGATAAAGTTAAGAGTGAGCCCCTGTAGTCACTTGAACTATTTTAACGATGTCTTTAATGACTTTTCGAGTCATTCCCTCAAGAAGCCTATGGAGCGATCTTAATATCTTAAATATCTTAATTTGTGTCCCGAAGATGAACGAAGGTCTTATGGGGTTGAACAACATGAGGGCGAGTAAATACTGATAGAATTTTCATTTTTGGGTGAACTAACCCTTTACTTGGTCAACATTTGTTCATTGATTTGACATTTTAAAGGAACATTTTCCTACACGTTTCTCTGGCGGTAACACAATTGATCGTTCGGCCAAAAATGAGTGTCCCACTCCTTCCCATAACCACTAGTTTTACACAACTCAACCAGGCCCCGCCCCTTTATTCTGCGTATGAATTATTATAATGAGGAATATTGTGACGTGTTCGTTCCCGGAAGAAACTCAAGACTACAATGGAGGCGTTTCAGGAGTTCAGAAACCCTGACGCTGATATAGAGGAGAACTCAACATCACACACTCTTCAGATTCCCAGTTTGGCGGGAGAGAGTGGAAGTGGGTCGGTCTTCACTTCTCAGTAGACGTGTGAAATGTCTCCGAGTCGTTGTAAGTGAAGTGTGAGCGCCGACAGAGGAGTGTGAACTCTCTCCTAGGGTGGATCTTCTTCTCCATGAAAGATGGGAAACCTTCCTGAACTTGACCGCCACTTCATTGCTTCAATGAGGGTGCCGTAAACCCCCATCAGCCCAAATAGATGCCACACAACGAAGAGCTTGAACTGTAGAGGAGACACAGGGTGTAAGTGACTTTGTCTGAGGAGAAAAATCTTTTTGGATTTGGAAGTGACACTCCAGCAATGGGCGATTCAAGACGACCAACATGGACTAATCTCACACTGTTCTTGTTTTCTCCAGTGTAGTGAACATCTGACTTCTCAGAGCTGCTGTTCGGGAGCTCATCTATGAATCACGGTTAACAAGCATGATAAAGACCTTAATGTAACAAGCAAACTCAAAGAAAACCACCACACTCGTTCTTCTTAATAAGGCATTATGAATTCCCAAACCTCGTTAAAATGCCTCCAATCTTTACTGTGCATCGTAGACGGCGGTGAGGATAAATCAAAAGCAAATGGAGACTTGGCTTGAGAAAAAGAGATTCACCATGAGATTCACAGTAAAAGGTCAGAGATCTCATTAGTCATTATCATTTCCCTGACCGTGACTCCTGTTTGCCCTTTTTTTACGTATTTTTAGGGGAAAAATCAAGTACAAAGTTGACGCTTCAATGACGTCGCGTCTCTCCAGCCATGAAAGAGAAACCTACATTTATATACTCGTTAAAATACTCTTTTAAAGTCCCCGTGAACCGGAAGTTGCAAACGACTTTTCTCCAGTGTTGTGACGTATTTTCGAGAGAAACGGAATACTAAATGAGGCAAAATAGTGGGCGTGGCTTTTTTTCCACAACTAGCACCTGATTGGATCTAGAAAAATGGGTGTTTCATTCTGAAATGGAGGATGACGCTGTCAATCAATGCTCGCTCGGCGCTCGCAAACACACAGCAGCTGTCAGTTGGAGGGGTGTGGTTATGGATGTTAAGGAGACACCCAAACCGTAACGCCGCCTTCACACTGGCAGTTGAAATCAGCTCCGTAATACGCAATACGTTCCCAACGGACGTCGTACTACACAGTGAAAAGCGTCGGACGCGGGTAGAACAAAAATGGCGGAGAGATTAAAGTTTGATTCTGTCAGTTCTGTATGATCTCTCTGATGAGGGTTATGCTGCGTGAGGAAAGTTGCTGAGGACGTTGACATGTCAGGTCGGCTAAAAAATGTGATATAGTGGTCAATAGTTCAATGTCTACCTTCAATTTAATTGTATTAACTGCCCTTATAAACGTTAGAAAGTCATGAAAATAAAAAATGACATCACAACTTATCGTTATAAAATCAATATTTATTTTATTAAAAGTTAATAATTCAGGTTTGTTTATCAGTACCATAGCAACGGTCAACTTCCGCTGGAATTGTCGGAGAGGAACCGTCCGTAGCTTTTCGCAAGAGTTCAAATTTTTGAACGCATCCGGATGACCAACGGACACGATTTTCTTCGCACCGCACTCGGTCGGACCCGTTTCGGACCCATTCGCATGCGGTCTGCGAATCTCCATAGGAAATGAATGACTTCCGGTCGTTTCGCAGCCGCATCGGAGCTGATTTCAACTGCCAGTGTGAAGGCGGCGTAATGGGTCCGAAACGGGTCCGACCGAGTGCGATGCGAAGAAAATCGTGTCCGTTGGTCATATGGATGCGTTCAAAAATTTGAACTCGTCCGAAAAGCTACGGACGGTTCCAGCGGAAGTTGTCCGTTGCTATGGTACTGATAAAAAGAGCCAGACGGGATTTAATCTTAGTCGGCTGAGGAATGAAGTTTGGTTTGAAGACGTAAATATTAAAACCAGGTGTAAATGATGTCTGTACGATATTGTGGAGCTGAGATATGGCTTATTCATGTTCAGGTGGTTGCTAGGGGGTTGTTAGGGTGTCCTGCGTAGTTGCTATGGTGTTGCTAGGTGGTTGCTAGGGTATTCTGGGTGGTTGCTAGGCAGTTGCTAGGGTGTTATGGATGGTTTCTAGTGTGTTGATAAGCAACAACTCACAGCAACTCACTGTTTCGGAAGCTTTTGAATATGAGCCATTTACGCTTTATCTCACATTCAATATTCATCAAAATTCCTAAAAACAGTGAAATGCAAACTCACAGTAGTAAAGAGCAACTATTATGGCATTTAAAATATTGTTTAGGAACAGTTTTACATGCATGCAATGACAGAAAACTCTTTTGTTGTCTTATAATATGCATTTATTTTTACCGGATCCCAAAAATCTTTACAGGCGAGAATTTTTATATTGTATTAAATTATACTATTGTACTAAAAACATACTTAAGTACATTTTTAATACATTTAATAGTACATATTTTTCACCTGGGTAGGCTTATTAATGTCACCTTTTCTGCTTTTATTTCCCAAAAATATAACATTTTGTTGTTGTGTTGTTGTTTATAAAAAGCCCTTTTTAGGGAGTAACGCGTTATTGTAACACATTGTTCCCCATGACTGATAAGAGGTGATGGTGTTTGGCGAACTTGTTTGTTAAAAAACAAACATTGTTGGTCCAGGAATTACCCACTTCACTTTTATGAAACAATCTGTATATTAAAAAGCACTATCTAGATAAAGGTGACCTCACAAATCGGTTTGACGAGTGCAGTTTTCTGTGTTTAAAGTGCATTTGGTCGACTTTAAAGCTTCGCTAGCATAAAGATAAGCTGAAACTCATGAAAGAGAAGCCTACATTTACATTTACATGGATTCGTTTGGCAGGCGCTTCATCCGAAGTGACTTACAGTGCCTTTATTAGTGTGCATTTTCCCTGGGAAATGAACCTTTGACATTGGCGTTGCGAACGTCACGCTCCACCACTTGACCTGCAGAAACATCTGAGCAATAAACAATATCAGCAATAAACATCTGAGCAATAAAGCGTTCCCTCAGTCTCCGTCGGGAGATGATGTCCATGAGACGTGGCTCTCTGCATCAATACTCTTCACTTTTATGTCGCGGATGTGTTTCCAAAGCTCTTCTTTCTTCTGGAGCGTGAGATCGTGGAAGAACATGAAAGGAAGGTCAGCGAGTCTCTTTTCATGCTAATAATACGGGATTGGGAGATATTCTGTGATTATTTGAGCTGCCTGTTCCTCTGTCTGCCATCGGTGAAGTAATTGCAGGACATTGATGGACGACGAATGATGGGGAGAACATCTCTCAGTGTTTGTGTCTTGAGTTCTCGGATATCTAAAGGGTTTTTTCCATCGTCTCAATCCCAATGCCCTGATGCGTGTTCACTCTCGGCCTTTACGAGAGCGGGTTTCATGCTTTGGTGTTGTAATGGTTTGCAGATGAGGAGAGGAGAGATCATGTCATGAGAACACACACATGTTCTGGGTCTTCAAGCACTTTCTTGTTCCTTAAACTTTCCGATCTGACCGGCACTGAACTTCTGACCGAACTGCCATCCATTAGTGAATGTGGAATTTCAAGATTTAAAAAATATTTTAAAATATGTATTTTATTTTTAAATATTAAAACAGAAATATTAAATATTATATTTAAATAATTATTAAATATAAATTGTAAAATATATATATATAGCTTTTAAAGGAGGTCAGAGTTACATTTTTGTATATTTTTTAAATATGAAGTATAATAGTTTTTAAACATGCATTTTTACATTTTCATATAAGAAATATTTTTTTTAAATATCTTTATCATTATTTTTATTATTATTTTAAAAAAGGAGTTTTGAGTTAGACATATATTTTAAATATTAAATTTAAAATATTTTTTAGATTTTTATTTATTATTATTATTATTATTTTGTTTATTTTTTTAGTCAGATTTTTTTTAGTTGGAGATATTAAAGATTTTAAATATATTAAAAGACATTTAAATATAATATCAATACTTCAAATATATTTTTATAAGAAATATTTTTTAAATGCATTTAAAAAAAAAAAAAAAAGGAGGTTTGAGTTGGTCATTTTTAAAGAGCCTTTTTCTAATTTATTTAGTTTAAATAGTATATATATATATATATATATATATATATATATATCCTTTCCAAAAAGAGAAATGTTAAATATCTGTCTGCAGAAAGTGTGTTTTGTAATGTCCAGTTTGAGATTGAGTCTCCTGATTGTTCACTAGATGTGTTGTGTCGTATAAGTGAGTTTAATGAGCAGCTCGGAAGCTTTTAACTGTATTCCTCTTGACTTTTACAGGGCGCTGAGAGCTGATTGGCCGATGACAGGTATATTACCGGCTGGATCTTCAGGGAAAGCTGTATGTTCGCCGGCTGGCTCTTGCGGGATTTTCTGGGAATTCCTGGAAAAAGATACTGATGGCATTTAAATCCACATCTCTATAAAACCAGTGCAAGATCCGCTTCCCAGAGCTTCCAGGACGAACGTTTGACCAGTTTCTCTGGGAAAGAAGGAAAACCCATCAGTGACAATATCCAGACCTTCAGAAAACATGAAAACATGTTCCTAAAGCACAAACACATCTGTGATGGATCTCTCTCTCTCTCTCTCTCTCTCTCTCTCTCTCTCTCTCTCTCTCTCTCTCTCTCTCTCTCTCTCTCTCTTGACCCAGTAATTTATGTATTTACTTATTTATGTTGTGATTTGTTTGTTTAAGTCTTTTGTTTGTTTGTTTTATTAGTCAATTGTTTGTTTAATCAGTCATTATTTGTTTATTTATTCAGTCAGCCAGTCATTTGTTTATTTAGTTATTTGTTTGTTTGTTTTAATCACGTGTTTGTTATTTGTTTGTTTGTTTATTCAGTAATTTATTTTAGTAAGTCATTCATTTATTCATTCATTCATTCATTTAAGTTTTTTTGTTTATTTAGCCATTTATTTATTATTTAGTAAGTCATTTATTTTTGTTGTCATTTATTTAGATATGTAATATGTATTTACTTCTGTCTTCAGTCTTTTGTTCCTTTAGTCAGTCATTTATTGTTGTAAATGATTTATTTATATTTATCATTTAGTCTGTCATTTAATTTAGTTGTCATTCATTCATTTATTCGTTTATGTTTAGAAATTTAGTCGTTTATTTGTTTGTTTGTTCATTTAATCAGTCATTTATGTGTTTACTTGGTCAGTAATGTTCGATCAATGTTCGACTTAAATTACATCAAACTGACTTTGATAAGTTGAAGTTCGAATAACTACATTATAAAATGTGGAAATTGCTTAACTTGATTTGATGAGTTAAAGCTGTCAAATCATATGTTGTCATGACTTACGTCATTTTCACATGCATTTATTTATTTGTTTATTTACTTTCTTTCATTTTTCATTCATTCAATTGTGTTTTAGGGTCTGCCGGAAACTCGCCGGACTCGACAATGAAATGAATATAGAGTATTAATGGAGATCAGCAGCCAGCAGGTATGATCTTTATCTTCATTTCTTTCTGGAAATGTTATAATCATCATCCACACAAAAGTCCATCTAAATATAAATCAAGGTTATAAGTGTTTATTTTTATTTATTTATTTATTTTTTCCAGAAAGCTGATCCTCTCTCTCTCTCTCTCTCTCTCTCTCTCGCTCTCTCTTCAGTGCTGTGATTTATTGAGCACACAGACACGATCCGATGTTTCAAACCACTAATTGAGAATGTTAGAACAAGATGAACATAAAATAAATCACAGTCTTTTCTGCTAAACACCTCGAGGCTGAAGCTAACACACAAGTTGTGCATGAGAAGCATCGAAGAAAGCTTTTTCCCACGTTTGTGAATGAATTAGTTTTTTAAAAACACTCTGTCTGATCCATTTCTTAGCTATTCACCTCCTCGTTGTTCAGTAAAGCATACCACTCATAAGCATAAGCTTAATCGCTTTCCTTATTGCCAGTGTGTGAACAGCTTGTAGCGAAACTTAAAATCACGAGACCTTCCCCAACCTTTTTCCTAGATTGAAAGCCTGATGTTTATATGAAGGACTCGGGTGTCGTTTTTCCCGGGAAAATGAAAAGCATGTGTCGTTTACGCTCCCGAGAGTCTCTCTTGCGTTCAGTGACACATGAAACTAATGCTTATACAATGTTCAGCATTAGAGAATGTGTCGTGCAAACAAAACAGATTCATTCAAAATGTATGTAGTTTATAGTCTCAAATATACTTTATAATCACACTATCATATTATAAAGAGCTCATCTGTGGATGATGAATCTCAAATATCCACATCACTGAGATCAGATGCTTTCCGAACTGCGGTTTCTGTCATTTTTGTTGTGTGTTTATTGTGTTATTGAGAGGAAAGCGCATCACATATTCATGTATTAATGTAACCGTCGCTCTCAGCAGTGGACGGCGTCCGGATGTTTGCAAGTCAAAAACAATATAGATCTTTGTCTGGGTCTAGAATCACGCTGCAGTTCACTCAACGGCCACCGGTGTCGCTAACAACAAGGGTTTCTCCATTCTCCTCTTTAATACTCGGATGTGCTAGCCTGACGAGCCGGACTCACGTTAAGATGTTGGGTCCACACCATTGGCAGGGCTCAATCCGAGGGGCGGGAAACACGGTTGTCTTTCAAATTCCCTTTGCACGCAATAGGCTAGCTAAGGCAACGTAGTCATACCGACTGACTTCAGTGTCGTTTTTTGTTCTTTTCTCAATGAAAAGCTTAACCAAGTCTTCCAATGTTGCCAAAGCCGATTTGAAAGACCGCTGTTCGCCGGCAGCTTCTTTGTTTTCAAGTAGTAATTAAGTAGTTTTCAAGTAGGGAATCCACACGAAACCGTCGCAACTCGGCCGTTGCTATGTTAAGCCCGCCCACCGACTCTATAGACGATGTGATTGGCCTAGAGTTTGGTTTTTCCAGCTCGCAAGCCAACGAAGAGTTGCTAGACCACACTGGCCGCAAAATAAAAAAGCCTACGGATAGGCCACTATATTTGGCAATGTTCATACTCAATACTCATTCTTTGATCATTTAATCTGAAACATCTCTACACTGCATTCAGTAATCATTTCAAAAGAACTAATTACACAAACAATGTGTTGTGCAACGTTAGCGAGAAACATCTGCGGTTTATGTAAGTCTGACTCAGGGTTTGTTCTCACATACATCACTATAATTTGATCTGTTTAATTCTTGTGTGTGTAATTAGCACAAACAGAACTGTTACTGTCCAACCCTAACGATACACGTATAGTGCTTTTTGATACTTTTCTGGCACTTTCTGAAGCTTGACAGTAAAAGTCACTTCCAATGTACGAAAATAAGCAGCGTAAGGCATTGTGCTCAACATTAGAAAGTCACAGGGGTTTAATGAGCAACAATGAGGGTCAGTAAATGTTCAAAAAGCAGTTTGTATCCAATTCCTCTTTCATCTGTATCTCATCATCTCTATTCTCGTCTCTTTCAGCGTGCTGGGATGAGTCTGGCTGTATGCCGTCTCAAACTGTAACAAAAGGAAACGGGTTTTGCTGAGACACCTCTTGCTCAGAGGAAGTTGGCCCTCTGCAGTTCTCATCATGGAGCGGTTATGTGAAGAACAGACCTGAAGGAAAACAGCTCTGGACTCATTACTCACATCACAGCGATTTATAACCATGACATGTAAACAAACATCACGCTTAATTCTGCTTGCATCAAGCTTTTGCTGTTGGAAAACTCCGATTAATCTGCCAGCTGGGATTCGGGACACGGACCAGCATAAACCAGCGAGAGACAAGTTCAAAATCTGGATTTTCCTACAGAGTTCACGGTCACATTAGCTTTCGTTAAAGTGCCCCATTCTGATATTTTAAAGGTTCCTAATCTTCTATAGTTCATGCATCTAAAGTCAAAAACACTTTAATTTTCTCATAATAAACATCGCACATCAGCTTTTTTGCCAAATACTTGAAAACGGCTCACTCTAAACACCACCTTTCTGAATTTCTACTCTGCTCTGATTGGTCAGATGACCCAGTCTACTGTGATTGGTCAGATGGTCCAGTCTCCGGCCGGTGATTGGTCAGATGACCCAGTCTACTGTGATTGGTCAGATGACCCAGTCTACTGTGATTTGTCAGGTGACCCAGTCTACTGTGATTGGTCAGATGACCCAGTATACTGTGATTGGTCAGATGACCCAGTGTACTGTGATTGGTCAGATGACCCAGTCTACTGTGATTTGTCAGATGGTCCAGTCTACTCTAATAGGTCAGATGACCCAGTATACTGTGATTGGTCAGATGACCCAGTCTACTGTGATTGGTCAGATGGTCCAGTCTACTCTAATAGGTCAGATGACCCAGTCTACTGTGATTGGTCAGATGGTCCAGTCTACTGTGATGGTCAGATGGTCCAGTCCACTGTGATTGGTCAGATGACCCAGTATACTGTGATTGGTCAGATGGTTCAGTCTACTCTGATAGGTCAGATGACCCAGTCTACTGTGATTGGTTGGAGAATCCAGTCTACTGTGATTGGTCAGATGACCTACTCTACTGTGATTGATCAGATGACCCAGTCTACTGTGATTGGTCAGATGACCTAGTCTACTGTGATTGGTCAGATGGTCCAGTCTACTGTGATAGGTCAGATGGTCCAGTCCACTGTGATAGGTCAGATGGTCCAGTCCACTGTGATAGGTCAGATGGTCCAGTCCACTGTGATTGGTCCAACTGTCCCAGTCTCAGATGCACTACAGTGTTTGAGGACAGGGCTAAGGGATGCTGTTCAGCCAATCAAGACCAAAGGTGGGCATTATTCAACTTTATCGAATTATTCAAGGCCCTCCCTACATTTTTTTTTTTACAATTTTTTGAAGAAAAGACAATCATAACTTCCGTTTCACGCCGACTTCAATGCATTAAGTAATGTTAACAAATGGGAACTTATTGTAAAGTGTCACAGAGTTCTTCACATAATTCCAGCATGTTCCTCAATGTTTACCAGTATCAAATGCTTTCTTCCTAACAGCACCATTACTGGAATCTGTAATGGAAAGCCAGCGCCGGGATCCCCATATGTTCCCGATGCGGCAGGAGAGCCCGGACAGTAATGGCTTCAGTGTGTCATTCCATAGCAGCATCCATGCCGGACTGATTAATACACATCTGGGGTCATTATGAATGGGACCTTTATTATTCCACTTTGAGTTCAAAGGAACAGGCACTTTTGAGATGTTTACGTCAGTGGGACGGCACACTCGACCATGTGCAAAGTTTCCAGCGGCGGGTCATTCTATCCTTTCAGAAAGCCAAAAAAATCACAAAATAATATTTTTTGCAGCATTATATAAATTTGCAAAGGTGCTTTTAAAGGTGCCGGATGCGGCTGACTTCATCGTGCGTTGTGGTCATGTCTAGGCGCAGGTCCTCCGTCTGGTCTGGACACGGCCCGGATGCGGCTGATTACAGCAAACCTCAGAAAAGCAGAAAGAATAACATTTTGGATACCATTTTTCTTACGATGTAGCGAGTACATCAGGTGTTATAGGAAGTGTTCCCGATACCGGCTGAACTAGTTCATGCAGCCTAACAACCATTTAACTGATTTGAATAATAGAAATTGATAATGTGTAGTGTGTATGCCAGGTTAAAGATATGTGTTTTCAGTCTAGATTTCAACTGACAGTGTGTCTCTTTCCAGAGTTTAGGTGATGAATAGTGAAAAGATCTACTGCCAGCGGTCGGTTTTCTTATTCTAGTGATTTATCCCTGGAAAGAAGAGTTGAACTCTTGTTTGTATGAGTGTTTGCAATACTAACAGATGTAGTTGTGCTTTCCTGTGGGTGAAAACTGCTAACCGATCTTTAAACATACACACACACAAGTACCACAGTACAATCAGATATAGTAACACCAAAGTCTGTCATTTTCTTCTTCAAGAAAAAAAAATAAAAAAAGTAATTATACAATTACTTTTATACTTTATTCGACTATTCCTTTTGTTCCTTGTAGGCCTGAGACGAGACTTCAAGAGATTTCCACGACGCATGCGCGAGAATTGCGATCTCCTTCAACTACTTCAGTTCAGTTCTCGCGCATGCGTCGTGGAAATCTCTTGAACTCTCGTTTCAGGCCAACAAGGAAGAAAAGGAATAGTCGAATAAAGTTTTTAGTTTTTTTTTTTCGCTCAAAAAGTATTATCGTCGATTGATAAACTTATAGTTGAGCCACTGTTGTCACATGGAATATTTAAACATTTTCTTCAGAGACTTTCTGGGCCGTCAAGTTTGTGATGTGGTAGTGATCCACCTCTCAAATTTAATCAAAAATATCTTCATTTGTGTTCCGAAGATGAACGAAGGTCTTACGGGGTTGGTACAGCATGGGGTAAGTAATTAATGACGTAATTTTCATTTTTGGGTGAACTAACCCTTTAACTTCTTTCCTCAGACGACTTTGGTGAATCCGGCCCCAGGTTTTTGTTGTGATGGTGATGCAGAGGACTCTGGGTTTGTCATCAGGCCACGCTTCTGCACGCGCTCAATCCATTACTTTCCTCCCGGGAGGAAGTCTGGTTTCCCGTCTCCCACCAGCAGTGATCCGTGCGGGAAGGTTTATGGTTTGAATGCAGCACTGCGTCAGTTTTAGACACTCAGACTTGCGTTGGGTTTTTGCATCGCTGCCATTTTGGGACATCAAATGATCGCCAGCTGGGATTTGAACCCGGAAAGCTGGCGCTCTCCCGTGTGCTGCTTTAACCCAAACACAACATATGATGACCTGCGCTTCACTGGCGCGTGTTTGCCCTGGGTTAATGGGTCATTTTGCTGGGTGAAACTAAAACACTCGTTTGAGACCCGTTATCCTGTTTGCACAAAACTGACTGTGACAGCCAGCACAAAAAACAGTCACCACTTAATTCAGGTGTAGTTTCATAAAGCATGTTCATTCAATAGATTCAATCATTCAATTTGATTTTAGTTTTATTCAGTGGCCCAAACTGAGCAATAATAAGTTAGTATCATAAATCAATGAGATGCAGTAGCAGAGCCGACATAAAATGCATATAAACATCAGTATAATTGATATTTAAATGCTTAGTTTTATGATCAAAGCTCTGATGCAATTTAATTGAGAGATGAACAAATAACCTTAAAAGTTGGAATGCATCTTGGGATATTTTTCCGTTCTGCGCTGCTCCATCTATATTTATTTGTACTGCATGAACATAGTGGTGTGAACAGCCCCTGTATACCATCTTTCAACGTGTCCGTGATTGAAACGCGTGTGAAGCTGGTTTAGTTGTTCACTATTTTTGTGTTCAGGCTAAATCCAGTAACGTTGGGTTGCAGTGAGGTCAAACAGAAGGTCAAATGTCATAGTGCATGAGCTCGTGTGTTCTGACTATGACACTTTAGGATCTGATAGTCAAGACAGAGGATATAGATAACACATTCGAGATGTGTCGGCCATCTTGAAGGAACACTGTTCATCACTCACACCAACAAATCTATGAATTACAAACTTTCTGAGTTCGTTGAACGAACCAAATGATTAAGATTGAAAAAGATTCGTTCATTTTGATTTGTTCGAGTTCGAACAGTTGAGTCACGAACAGAGCAAGGCGAGCATTTGAGCTTATAAAACTTAAACTTTGTTATTTATTTATTAAATGAGCGACCGTTTCACTTGATAAGAGCCTTATTCATCGTCTGGTGTCGTTTAAAGCCCTTTGAACAGTTTGCACTGAAGGACCTTGAACCGTTTGGTTCCCATTGAAGTCCATTATATGGAGAAAATCCTGGAATGTTTTCATCAAAAACCTTAATTTCTTTTCGACTGAAGAAAGAAAGACATGGACATCTTGGATGACACGGGGGTGAGTAAATTATCAGCAAAAGTTTTTTTTAAAAGTGAACTACTCCTTTAATTCACCCTAGATGACGGACTTATTTCAGAACTGTACATGTTCAGGGAAGACTCCCTGTTTCATTGCATTTAAAAATGAAGTGAAACATTATGAGTCAATATTGCCCTCGAAGAAACAAAAATCCTGTAGGCTACACTACACTCTTAAAAGTTGGACTATTGTGTTTACCTATAGCCTACTGTACTCGAAACATTGTGTGTTTGTTTTGATTGTTCTTCAATTATTCTTTTTCAATTTTTACATTTTCAAATAAATGAGCGGACAGATATTAGGCTATGGATGATGTCACGCAGTCATGAGCGAAATACAACACCGACCTGGAGATGCGCCGAACCGAGCGAGTCCAGACACATAGAGCCCGGAGCGCCCCCCCCCCCCCCCCCCCCCCTCTCTCTCTCTCTCTCTCTCTCTCTCTCTCTCTCTCTCTCTTCCAGGTTTAATACGGATCTTCTGATCTGCTCCCTCAGACACCCCCTGTCCTCCTCCAGTAGCGCGCTCTGACCGCAGAACCGAAGCTCTCCACGCGCGGACGCGGACTCGGACTGTGATGTGATCAGGCTGGATCTGGTCTCATGAGCCGGTGGTGTCTTCTGCTGTGCGATTCTGTTTTCGCGTTGAAAACTGCTGCTTGGACAAATGCATACAAATGCATTTAGGAGCTCAACGGACAAGGAGTGGACACGTTTCTCCCACAACTACAACGTGAGTAACTAACTAACTAACTAACTAACTAACTTGCTTACTAACTCTAATCTCGAGCGCGTCACAACATTTTAAAGTAAAATCAGGAGAGAACGCGAACACATGCGTGTTATAAACGAAAATTGAAATCGTGCACATTGTAGACTTTCCTTGATAAATCAAATGTGTTTTGAGGTTTTGATCTCCAACTTCTCTGCCACCAGATTGAGTTATGACATAGGCTTAATAATGATCACAGATCAGTCTGCTGCTGAATTTTCCATATGTCGATCCGGGGTTAAATTCCTCCTGCCTTTGTAGCAAATTTGCACCAGACGAGGAGGCTTTGTGATTTACTGGTTTATTTGCGTGCATTTTTCATCTGTAACTGGCCGTCTGTTCAGGAAAGTGTAGATTTGGCTGAAGTGACAGTGCAGTACGAGTGTGTTTTACTGTGCTGTTAGTTCAGGTCTCCAACCCGACACACCAGAGCAGCAACATTCCTCATGGAGATGAGCATTGACCTCTAACATCTGGACTAGACTCAATGAAATCCCAACAAATCCACACATGCACCTGACTGCGATCTTGCTTATCATATTACACCCAGAATCCAGTTAAATGTTGTTTAGGGGCTTTGTGTTGTTGCGCTGTGAAAATGGGTTTCCATGCAAAAATGATTGTTCTGTTATCCTTCACTCGTCCTCGTGCCTCGTTTCTACTGTGGAAAAAGATGTCTCAGTGTTTTAGATTTCCCCAGAAGAAAGAAAGTCACTCAGGTTTGGAATGAAGTTCATGTTTGGATGAGCTCTGCATTTCTGAAGGCGTTTCTACCTGACCGTCATGGAAATATCTGGAGAAATAAGTCATGGAAATATTTAAAGGCCTTGCATTTCTCAAACATTTCATCAACATCATTGGATACGTTTGCATGCCATATCCAGTGTAATTGTTTATGTCATGTCTTATCATCAATAGCTGGAAAACTCATGAGCTTGAACCCAATGCAGTCTGTTTGATTCGGTCGTAATAAATGTTGTTTTTGACATTACCGCAGTCACTTATTAATGCATAGTTTGTATTTGTTAAATGACCATCCAATCTGGAACCAATTAATTGGGCAAAAAGTGTGCAAACTTTGACTTTAATGAGCTTGAACAGTTCGGACATAATAAATACTATTTTTATCATTACCGCACTTCATGCAGAGTTTGCATTTGTTAAGTGTGCGTTGATGCACATTTAATGTATTCATTCAATCTAGAACCAATTCATTGTATGAAAAGTGTGCAGACTGTGACTTGACGACTAAAAATGGCGTTAATGATCTTGAATAAATACTTTCTTTCTTATTACCGCAGTTGGTTATTCATGCATAGTTTGCATTAGCTGGATGAGTGTTGATGCACATGTTTAATGCACTCATTAATCCTCCAACCTGGATCCAATTAATTGGTCAAAAAGTCTGCAAACCTGGTCTTGACAGCTAAAACGACTTTCATGAGCTTGAACCCAATGCAGTCTGTTTGATTTGGTCATAATAAATACCATTTTTGTCATTACCGCAATTACTTATTCATGCATAGAGTGTGAATTTGTTAAATGAGCGTTGATGCATGGGAATACATTCATTCATCCCCCAACCAGGAGCCAAATCATTACACAAAAGTGTGTAAACCCTGATTTGACAGCTAAAAATGACTTTTATAAGCTTGAAACCAACCAATGCATTCGATTTGATTCATTCATAAAAAGCACATTTTTTGTCTTTACCGCAGTCAATTATTCATGCATAGTTTGCATTTGTTAAATGTGGATTGATGCACCTTCAATGCATTCATTAGCTATATTGGAAACCAATAAGTGTGCAAACCCTGATCTGACAACTAAAAATGACTTTCATGAGCTTGAATCCAATGTAATTGGTTTGATTTGATCTTAAAAATACTTTTTTTTGTCATTACTGTACTTATTCATGCATATTTTGCATTTGCTAGATGAGTGTTGGAGCACGTTTAATGCATTTATTCAGTGCCGCTGCGCATCCTCCAACCTGGAACCAGATCAACACTAGATTCAAAGAAAGAGTCGGTGTTCAGACGTGTGCTAGCATTCAGCATATCGTTATATACAGTAGACGCACAGTAGAAGAGAAGCGCTGATCATTACTGTGAAAATAAACCCAGCAGGGTGATTTAGGACCCCGATATGAAGGGTTTTCCATCATTCTGATGGGATTTATTTTGTAATATTGACCATGGAAATGACATTATTTGTTGTGTTGCTCGAATTAGGCTCTGAGTTTATGAAGTTCAGTTCTGAGTTTATTACTTCAGTTCCACTTGTTCTTGATCCAAGCTTGTGTGAAGAGAGAGAACGTGAGTTTGACATGGGGAGCCTGTCGTTCTTCATCGGCATAGTCCATCATGACCCGAACAGCGCGTCGGTGTCTGGCTGCAGGTGTGAGAAACCAACGCCAGCGGGATGGAGGATTGGCAGTGGATCAGTGAGCGAGCGATGTCGAATACGCCAGCATCTGCTCTGTATGCTGAGAACACGGCCTTCGCTCTGGCACCGGCTGATACGAGCCGTGGTTATGCAAGCGGTGGGAATCTGCATTAGCCACACCCCTTACAAGCCCATTGGCTGAGACATTTCTGAGTGACTTCCTGATTTGTAAAGTTGTAAAGCCGATGCGAAAGCCAAAGCAGAAGATAGAGGTATAGAAGTGCAACTTTACAATGGTTGCTTTGGATTGATCATAATGTTCTGGATTGTTAAGACCAATTTGAGATGTTCCTGTAAATCATACAGTTGCTTTTTATCCACATTGACAAAGTCGCCTCAAACTTGTTTAGATTCAGCCTCCTCTGTTTCTTTCTTCCGCTGTGTTGTGTTTTCTTTTCTTCGACTGGAATGTCACACCGTCCTATCGAGCGGCACCCTGCGTTAACAGAACTGTGGGAAAACAGATGCGTTTGACCAAGTAATCAGGCTGACCAATCAAATCAGCAGTTACAACTAGAATCTACTTGAATCTTTCTGAATTTTATTTTTAATGGTTTTATTAAATTAAAAAAAAAAATCAAAAAGGATGTCTAATCAATTGATTTCATTAAAATGTCTTTCAAAATGATTTAATTGTTAAATTTCATTTTCCCCAAATTTTTCTCAAATCAATTATTAAACAAAACTATCTAACACAATTTGTTAAATTTTAGAGCCTATGAAATGTTTTATTTTGTCTGGATTCTGTTTTATGATTTAGGCAATTCTTTAAGGTTAAACCACACTTTTATTTTGACGTGTTGCCGTGAAGAGCTGTGAGTTTGTGTGTGTGGATCATGGTGTGGATCTACCGATAGTTTTCTGAACTTTTATTTTGGCATGTTGCTGTGAAGAGCTGTGAGTTTGTGTGTGTGGTCTACCGATAGTTTTCTGAACTTTTATTTTGGCGTGTTGCTATGAAGAGCTGTGAGTTTGTGTGTGTGGTCTACGTCTACCGATAGTTTTCTGAACTTTTATTTTGGCGTGTTGCTGTGAAGAGCTGTGAGTTTGTGTGTGTGTATCTACCAATAGTTTTCTAAACTTTTATTTTGGCGTGTTGCAGTGAAGAGCTGTGAGTTTGTGTGTGTGTATCTACCAATAGTTTTCTAAACTTTTATTTTGGCGTGTTGCAGTGAAGAGCTGTGAGTTTGTGTGTGTGGATCTATCGATAGTTTTCTGAACTTTTATTTTGGCGTGTTGCTATGAAGAGCTGTGAGTTTGTGTGTGTGGTCTACGTCTACCGATAGTTTTCTGAACTTTTATTTTGGCGTGTTGCTGTGAAGAGCTGTGAGTTTGTGTGTGTGTATCTACCAATAGTTTTCTAAACTTTTATTTTGGCGTGTTGCAGTGAAGAGCTGTGAGTTTGTGTGTGTGGATCTACCGATAGTTTTCTGAACTTTTATTTTGGCGTGTTGCAGTTAAGAGCTCTGAGTTTGTGTGTGTGGATCTACCGATAGTTTTCTGAACTTTTATTTTGGCGTGTTGCAGTGAAGAGCTCTGAGTTTGTGTGTGTGGATCTACCGATAGTTTTCTGAACTTTTATTTTGGCGTGTTGCTGTGAAGAGCTGTGAGTTTGTGTGTGTGGTCTACCGATAGTTTTCTGAACTTTTATTTTGGCGTGTTGCAGTGAAGAGCTCTGAGTTTGTGTGTGTGGATCTACCGATAGTTTTCTGAACTTTTATTTTGGCGTGTTGCAGTGAAGAGCTGTGAGTTTGTGTGTGTGGATCTACCGATAGTTTTCTGAACTTTTATTTTGGCGTGTTGCTGTGAAGAGCTGTGAGTTTGTGTGTGTGTATCTACCAATAGTTTTCTAAACTTTTATTTTGGCGTGTTGCAGTGAAGAGCTGTGAGTTTGTGTGTGTGGATCTACCGATAGTTTTCTGAACTTTTATTTTGGCGTGTTGCAGTTAAGAGCTCTGAGTTTGTGTGTGTGGATCTACCGATAGTTTTCTGAACTTTTATTTTGGCGTGTTGCAGTGAAGAGCTCTGAGTTTGTGTGTGTGGATCTACCGATAGTTTTCTGAACTTTTATTTTGGCGTGTTGCTGTGAAGAGCTGTGAGTTTGTGTGTGTGGTCTACCGATAGTTTTCTGAACTTTTATTTTGGCGTGTTGCAGTGAAGAGCTCTGAGTTTGTGTGTGTGGATCTACCGATAGTTTTCTGAACTTTTATTTTGGCGTGTTGCAGTGAAGAGCTGTGAGTTTGTGTGTGTGGATCTACCGATAGTTTTCTGAACTTTTATTTTGGCGTGTTGCAGTGAAGAGCTGTGAGTTTGTGTGTGTGGTCTACGTCTACCGATAGTTTTCTGAACTTTTATTTTGGCGTGTTGCTGTGAAGAGCTGTGAGTTTGTGTGTGTGGATCTACCAATAGTTTTCTAAACTTTTATTTTGGCGTGTTGCAGTGAAGAGCTGTGAGTTTGTGTGTGTGGATCTATCGATAGTTTTCTGAACTTTTATTTTGGCGTGTTGCTGTGAAGAGCTGTGAGTTTGTGTGCAAATCTATTTAAATAGCTGTCTTTTTGAGCTTTAATATTCCCAGACTCTATAGTCCGTAGCCCTACTTTTTCAGCCAAATTCCGTGACATTGCGTATTATACAGAAAATTCCAGTTTTATGACTGAATTTTGTGATTCCGTCTGCATTTTCGCAGATTGAAACTTTGATATAAATGCATGTATTTTCCTTAAAAATGTTCCTGAGAACATTTTTCAAATGTTTTTTTTTTTCAAAGTACCTCACAAATGAGGAACATTACAAGCAATTCATCATGGAAAGTGGCCAAGGCTTGGTTTTTAAGAGTAATCCACTGTAGCCGAGAGGTTCAAATGTAGAAAAGAGCCACTTTGCTCGTTTAAAGAGAAAGTGGTTTAAATCAGGTGAAGGCTGGAAGCTCTCAGGGATAGAGTTAGTCAAATATGATTTCCAGATAGACTTCCCTCAGGCCCGCTGGTGTATGGGTTACGAGCAAAAGTATCTCAACACTGTGACAGGATGAACGATGGATTCTCTGACTCCACATTCTTCTCTGGGAGGATTATATAACCCACCGTCAGTCCTGTATGAAGATGATATTGCTTAGCCAGCGAATCCTCCGTTCCTTAAACTTGTGGCCACTTTAGCATGTTAAGTACTATAATACTAAAATACTTTTGACAGTTACAGTCAGATAAAAAAAAAGAAATTTTTTTAAAAAGTTTCCCGCCTTTTTGTTTTTTAAATCCGTGACGGCAACATTATTTTCTTATACAGTAACTGTCAACAGTATTTTCACTGTTCCCGCCTTTTTGTTTTTTAAATTTATAACTGTCAACAGTATTTTTCCTCTTCCCGCCTTTTTGTTTTTAAATTTGTAACTTTCAACAGTGTTTTCACTATTCCCGCCTTTTGTTGTTTAAATCCGAAACTGTCAACAGTATTTTAACTGTTCTTATCTTTTTCGTTTTGTTTCTGTCAAAAGTATTCAAAGTCATCTCATTATTATTAAAGAACCATTTTAGCATAAAACGGTTCTTCAGGACAATATGGTTCTGAATAGAACAGTCACTAAGTTAAAGACCTGTAGTCTCTAAGCAGTTATCCCTTTCCCTCACAGACATTAAACGCTTTGTTTGGTTTCATTTCTCATGAGATTTATGGGGAATTGATTGGATGGTTGTGGTTTGCTATTGGCTGAGTGACAGGTTATAGCCCCGCCCTCATCATCAGAGGAGAGAAGACATGCTGCAAGAGGAACTGATTCTGATACAAGAGAAATAAATAAAAATAAAGTCTTTGTTGTTGTTTTTCCACAGGAGATTCCTCGTCTTCCTCCTGTCAACATGTGCGGCAGTGCTGACTGCAGAAGAGAGCTCAAGAGCTCAAGGTATACGCTCACCTCTTCACCTTCACCTTTGACCTTTGACCTCTTAACCTCAGAGTAGCTGAGGTACACAATCATGATGTTTATGTTTACAACATCAATATCTTCTTGCCTTATAGTCGCATTTAGTAGTACACTTATAAAGTGGATCAAAAAAGTCCAAAGACAAGACTGGGGATTGGTCAAAATCATGTATAACTTTGATAAAATGTTTTTTGATCCACTTCAAATGTTGACTACTGTAGTTATATTATATGATAATATAAATAATAAATCAGTTGAGATTTGCTATATATTATAGATTACTTTGTGAGTATACTTTATGATTGCAGATCAAGTTTGATGTATTATATATATCCAACTTTATATAGAGAGCTTTGCTCTAATACAGTTTACATTTTTGTGAAGTATAAATAATCACACAGCCATGATTTACTATATTTTGTATGACTCTTTACGTAAAGCGATACTTCCGTTACTGTTTTGGCTTTTAAAGAAAAATCAACTTTCATGCCCAAAGAAACAGTCTTTCATAATTATATCCAGTTTTAAATCGATGTTTATTTAGAGTTCTTCTGCAAACAGAGTCTTTTGACTGTTTGTTTTCCTGCCGATTATATTTCTGTTTCTACGGAAACACGGATCTGCCAGTGCGCATATTTTACTATTAATATGAAACTGAGACCGTGTTAAACGTCAATGTAGATTGAAAATAAACACAGAGAAAGAGTGATGGAGGAGGAAAGCAGCCGTGAAAGTCATAAAACTTTTGACAGGCATTAAATAGCCATTTGTGTGTATATTAATGTTATTATTTGAGCTATAAAATATGATTGGCTCTCATGTAGGCCACTGCATTGCAACTGAAGACTTTTAAATAAATGAAATAGTGCATGTTCTTATTGGAACTTACAAGAGAGGAACATACCATGACCCCTAAAGCTGATAAACTGCATTCACTTACAAAAACTCTTGCGTTAGCTGATAAACTTTGCGTTCGCTTGCAAAAACTCTTGCGTTCGCCGATAAACTTTGCGTTCGCTTACAAAAACTCTTGCGTTAGCTGATAAACTTTGCGTTCACTTCCAAAAACTCTTGCGTTCGCCGATAAACTTTGCGTTAGCTGCTAAACTTTGCGTTAGCCGATAACTTGCGTTAGCCGCTAAACTTTGCGTTCGCTTGCAAAAACTCTTGCGTTCGCTGAGAAACTTTGTATTGCGTTCGCCGAGAATCTCTTCATTCGCTCACAAAAACTTTTGCGTTAGCCGTTGAACTTTGCGTTCGCTTGCAAAAACTCGCTTGCGTACGACGAGAAACTTTGCATTGCGTTCACCGGGAAACTGCATTCGCTCGCAAAAACCTTTGGATTTGCCAAGAAACTTTGCGTTCGCTCGCAAAAAAACGTTTGCATTCCCAGAAAAACTTTGCGTCCCCCTGAGGAAAATTCCTCCCATCAATTTTTTTCCATCACCGTGTCAACTTTAGGGGCTCTGTAGAAACACAGAGAAATGTTTAAAAGTGTGTGTGAGAGAGATTTTACTGTAGAGCGAAGGAAGTTTTTAAATACCGTTACTGTAAAAATAGTGATATAAATATAAGAATGCAACTATACTGTTTTAACATTTACCAGTATTCATTAGTTTAGAAGTGTGTGTGCGTAAAGTTGTACAGTAGAGTGAAGAGAGGAAGTTCGAAAGCAGGAAAAGGAAAGCCGAACGTTTAAATGGAAAGTATTGGTGTAAGTAGATCTGATGGCGGTGAACGCGCGGCTCTCTCTTCATTGAATTGGTCGGCGTGTCTGTTCTTGCGCTCTCTATTTCTGTTTTCTCTAGTCTTAATGGGTCATTTTCAGATATCCATAGGGCTCGTCTCTCCCGCTGCTGAGATACAGTGCGACTGCTGGAGGATGAAGGTATAAACGTCTGGTTTAGATGGACTAGCAGGTCGACCAGGTTAGACTGCCGAGAGCTGGTTTTCTCTTGCAAGAAACCCGATCTGAGCTAGCGGGAGTATTTTTGGGCGTTTGCCTTTATTAGTGCGAGATGGAGAAGATAAAGTAAGAGAGATATTGAGGGGAACACAGGGAGCAGTGACTTCTGGCTGATCAATAGCAAATGTAATACATTTGGATGGCCATCTAAATATACAGTAATTGTGAATATCTTGATTTATTTCCTTTTTTTTTTTATTAGGTCAAGTTTCCAAGAGAAGAGCATGTCATTGTACTAATTTCACAATTCATTCTTGACTTTCTTGACGTTACTCGTCAGCTTGTTCAGATTGTTGTAGATATAAGATATGACATTTTAATTGGCAAGTTGAATTCACGAATCACTTCAGACGGTCTGATTCAGTGATTCATTGCAATTCAAAACTATTTAGAGATGCTTGGCATCTTTCGTACATTTAGATCTGGTTTAATACTTATTTGTAACAGCAATTCAATATTTTTACATTGTGTGTGTTCAAAAAGTTCAAAAGAACAACATTTATTTAAGATATAAAGCTTTTTTAATGTATGTATTCTTACCTTTGATCAGTTTAATGATAGTTTTGTCTTACAACACACACACACACACACACACACACAAGATCAAACGCGTGCTGAGACACAAAACACAGCCTGGCTGCTGTTCAAGCTGACATTAGGAAGAAAAGACTACACATGCTGCTAGAAATAACTAAAACACCTTCAAACAATAGAGGACAGCCAGCAGTAAAGACGTTACACAAGCACACATGAATTATGATTGCACAACATCCTGAAGCCTTGAAGTATATTATTAGAAACCTGCTTTACTATTATTACACTGCATGCTTGGAGAAGATTGAAGAGTGCAAGTGAGTTCTGTCTACTAGCAATGCTTAGATTTGATTCCCAGGAATCGCATGAACTGATAAAATTGGTTGATGAATGTTTTGTAAGGCATGCAATTATTCAGTAAATGCATTGCTAAAGTAGTTCCAGGTTGGTTTACCATTCCAGATCACCTCGCCATATGATTTCTGACCAGGCAAATAGATGTAACAAACAATAGGATAAAAATGACAAACTATTTCCATGCTTTCCCCACTAAATGACCTTTTATTAACAGGCTTTCTCTTCACACTTGCAAATAAATAGCTTACAAATACCGTATTGAGGTAGTTTTAACTTTCTTTAGCTTGTAAGTTATTTTTTGAGTTAGTAAATTTTTATTTAAGTACCATTGGATCAAAATATTATTATTTTGTAATAATATAATAATATATTATTATTAAGTATGGAAAAACTAAAAATCTTCGTGTTAAACAATATTTTTAAGCATAAATAAAAATAATATTTGAATGTTTAAGTTTGATTAGATTGTATCTTTTAAGAAAATCTTACTTAAAAAAATTAAGTTACTTCCCTCAAAAGTTATTATGTAATCAGTTTCCTCAAAAGTTTTAAGTACAATGAACTTATTGGGGTTTACAGTCGTTTGTCCTGGCAGTCTTTTAGTGGTTCAAGCTGAAAAAGTCTACCCTTTTATTATTAAGATTTTATATTGCATAGTTACAATTTTAGGCATCATTTTTGGCCTGGCTATCATAGAGAGAAATTATAAACCAATACAAAAACAAGAGAAAACCAACAAAATATTAATAACTGATTATGTTGTAGTCAGTGTATCATTTAATGATGGTTTAATCCAACTTGTAGGGTCATTAAAAACAAACATCACCAATGGACATCGCTGTTGGCCACTACTGTAGAAATATTTTTATTTATCCGCAGCTTGACATTAATTGTTTGGCAATAAGAGTGCAACCAATCACCGCAGGGAGGATGTCCCTGCCTCTCTTCATGGTTGTTTTGTGATGGCGTCATTCTAAAAATAAATTATTGGCTGTCCGACGATCTATTTGAACCACCAAAAAGGTGAAAGTTCAAAGGGTCGCCCATGTGCAACCAGTCAGAAACATGGCTGCCTGAGCTTTGAAGTCTAATTCTCCCTTTTTTTTTTTGGTTGTTCAAGATCCCGTCTGTTTTTAACCCACGGTGAATCCGTTTTCAAGGCACAGTAACGGCCTGCGCTGAACTTGTAACAGAAAGAACAGAAAGCACGAGAGGAAACAGCCGTAACGTTGTGCCTCGGCTGTTGTTGCCTTTTGCTTGTCATCTGTTTAAGCCTGGGCTGAATAAATTTGTTCAAACTCAAACAGAAAGTCTGGATTAGTAATGAAAGTGCCTGCTGCCAGAGCAGTTCCTCTGAGATCTCTCCACGGACATTCTCAATCCATGTAAAAGCTTGTCTGTGTTTGCTGACCGGAGGACAGACGATCCTGCTCTCTCGATCTCAAAAACAGACTAGCTGTAGTTCCCCAAGGATCTGAGCTGCTGCCTTTAGGCTATATTTTATGATGTATTTAAAGGGGAAGTGTGTCATTTTTCCAATGTTAAAAAGCTTCTGTACTAGCTTAAAATGAAGATTGAGTGAGCCATTTGTAGGTTGATTCTCACTCTGTGGTGCTATTGAACATTGTCCGGTTTGCATGGGTGTCTCAACCAACCTTAGGTATAAGCTTTTAGCTGTTTCTGCACATTAAACTGGGGTATAAGAAAGTTTTCTAACATCATTTCATGTGTGATGCCTTTAAATTGAGTCTAAACCAGGAATCTGGAGGGCCGGTGTCCTGCAGACGTAAGCTCCAAACCTAACCTTGTTCCTTGTGTTAGGCTAAAGGAGTAGTTCACTTTTCAAAAAACTCTTGATGATAATTTACTCGCCCCCGTGTCATGCAAGATGTCCATGTCTTTCTTTCTTCAGTGGAAAAGAAATGAAGGTTTTTGATGAAAACATTCCAGGATTTTTCTCCATATAATGGACTTCAATGGGGTCCAAACGGTTCAAGGTCCTTCAGTGCAAACTGTTCAAAGGGCTTTAAACGATTCCAGACGATGAATAAGGCTCTTATCAAGCGAAACGATCGCTCATTTAATAAATAAATAGCAAAGTTTAAGTTTTATAAGCTCAAATGCTCACCTTGCATGTCCTGTGACGCACGTTTGTGACTCTCCTGTTCGAACTCGTTCATCAAAATGAACGAATTAAATGAGCGATCGTTTCGCTAGATAAGACCCTTATTCATCGTCTGGAATCGTTTAAAGGAGTAGTTCACTTTTGAAAAAACTTTTGCTGATAATTTACTCACCCCCGTGTCATCCAAGATGTCCATGTCTTTGTTTCCTCAGTCGAAAAGAAATGAAGGTTTTTGATGCAAATATTCCAGGATTTTTCTCCATATAATGGACTTCAATGGGAACGAGACGGTCCAAGGTCCAAATGAGAGTTAATAACAGTTTCAGATGCAGCTTCAAATGTCTTTAAACGACACCAGACGATGAATAAGGGTCTTATCATGCGAAACGATCGGCTATTTCAAAACTTATTCCAAAAATGTAACTTTTCTAAGGACAAATGCTAGCCTTGCTCTATTCTGTGAGGCGCGTTTGTAACGTCACGTAATACGTAATTACGATCAAAAGCTCACGGGCGACGTAGCCGGAAGTACAGAATCAAAATCTTCCGACATCGTTGTTTTAACTTTTAATTCCTTTTTTTGTAAACAGCTTTTGAGTTAGTTTGCACGTTCAACCTATGCGTTCAACTTGTAAACACGGACTCTGTACTTCCGGCTACGTCGCCCGTGACCTTTTGAACGTAATTACGTACTACGTGACGTTACAAACGCGCCTCACAGAATAGAACTACTCCTTTAAGGTTGTAACTAAAGTCTGCAGGACTGTAACTCAAGAGCCTGTGTCTAAACTAAACAGAAACGACTAGGAATTAGTTCCTCAAAAAGCACCCCGTCTCCTCTCCCTGCCCACTCAGATGCGCACAGACTAGTAACATATGCCAGAAAACGAGAGAATTGTCTTCACTGAAACTAAGTGAAAGGGAGAAAAGAGATTCCACCTTCCTCTCGTTCTCGCTCTTCATCTGGACCACAGATGCTAGGACTATGCAAGGGCTTATGGGTAATTTGAGATATCATGATGTCAAAACACATTCATAACATTTGTGTGGTTCGTGTTATAGAGGGCCTCGAATGGTGACTCTCAACCTAGACTTTAAATTACGTTTGTGGCCTACAGGTTAGTGCATGGAGTTGTCGCTAATCCTTTAGATTAGAGGTTTGAACAAACTTGGGACAGAAACCACCCTGAATGCCCTGGCAAAACCCACCACACAACAACCTAGTCTTTACTGCGGTGTCGACCTTGCCAAACCCTGCTTACCTTATTGCTTACGACTGTCTCTGTCTTTCCCTCAAGGTGTAGATCTTATTCATCAGCTGGGCCTTTCCGGTCACAGAGACATACACTCTTCCGGGACTCCTTACCTCACCTCCCTCGCTTCATCTCTCTCCATCCTGCCCCCTGGTGTTGGGGCTATCCTCGGACGAGATGCCCTCATTGAGGCCCCATCATTGGGCTTGCTCCCCGCAGGCGTGGAGGAGGAGTTTTCCATCATAGTGAGTTTAAGCTCCTGGCGAGCGAACAATGCCTTTCTTTTTAGTATGCGTGATGGAAGGGACAGACTGCAGTTCGGCTTGCAGCTCCTGCCCGGCAAAGTGGTGGTTTACACAGGCGAGAAAGCGTCTGTCTACTTCAAGTACGATGTGCAAGATGGACAGTGGCACTCCTTCTCGGTGGGGGTTCGGCCGCGCTCCGTATCCCTCTACGCGAGCTGCGGGGACGTCAGGTACAGCGAGGAAACACTGACGCGCCCGCAGACGTTGGGCTCCGAAGGCCGCCTCTCCGTGGGAAGGATGGACTCCAGGGCGGTGCAGTTTGAAGGAGCATTGTGCCAGCTGGACATCTACCCCTCTGCCCAAGCTGCGGCACACTACTGCGACTATCTTAAAAAACAGTGCAGACTGTCCGACACCTTCCGATCTCTGTCCGGGAGCGCAGAGTCTCACTCCCCGTCAGCTTCCCCAAAGTTCCCCCGCAGCTCGTCCGAATCGGACACTCAGAGATTTGATAAGGCCACCAACTCGATTCCCACGGCACTTTTTGACCAGCTTTCAACCACAAGCTCTCCGATGTTTCGCTCCAGCACACCTGGACTAATAAAAACATCTCCGAGACCCGTCGATAACGCGCAGACCCTGGCCTTTACTCCGGAGACTACCACCAGCAACCCAGACAGTGAGAATAAGCCACTTCTTAAGAAGCCAAGAGCAACTCGGGCCACCCCGGACTTGATCACCATCATCAAGCAGAGCCGTTTGAAAGAGGCCTTCGGGAATGACGGTAGATCCCACCAGTCTAACAAGGAGCTTCTGCAGACCAAGCCTAAAGTGAACAACACCGTCCTGTACCGTGAAGAGAGCAGCTATAACCTAGTGGATCGATCCGAGGAGCAGGTCACGGAGGGGATGCGTGACGCGGAATACTCTGAGGGTTATGGATATGACGACTATGGTTTTGAAGAAGACGAATATTTCTTTGACTATGACGGATTTGTTGGTCCTAAAGGAGAACCGGGTCCTCCAGTAAGTACTCTCTGATTATCTTTCTCATGCTTTCGAATGACTTCCATAGTCTTAAAAGTGCAAAATCAAGTTGCTGCAAGCCAGAGCAAAGCTTAAGAATTTATCCAAATTACAATGCATAAGAGTTCAAGCTAATTTATGGGGTTTTCTTGGGTCGTATAAAAAGGCCTTTGAGAGAGCATGCACTTGGCTGTCGTTCTGCAGGTTGTATTTGATCAGGAGTCGACTGGGCAAGAGAACAAGTAAATAATTTGTCGGTGACAGGTAGTGATTTAGAAGCGAGATGATAGTTTGTTTTTCGTCCTCCCGGACTTACAGGTGGTTATAATAGCATGTTTCAAGTGGCCGCCGGTTGCCCATGCTGTAATTTGACTGATGTGCTAATTTACACCTCTATCTGTAATGGGGTTTGCATCACCTAGCAACAAGAAAAGATTAATGTAATTCTGCTTTCAAAGTCATGTCAGAATTATCATGTTTACGAGATGAGTGCACACAAATGCCACCACAGTGTTGTAATCAGTAGTGGGGAAACTCTTGTGTTTTCTTTCCGAGCCAGAGGCGTATCATTGATAGACATCAAGATAAGCTGTGGATGTTGATGGTACCATTCAGTTTGTGTGCTGGTGATGAACAGGGATAAAGCTTTGCTACCTATTTAGCCCCTTTCCTCATTTTGGTCAGCATGCAATTGATGATTGCACCACCTGACAAGGCTGTTTTGGCTACGCTTCCCATCTTATATAGGGAAAGGGAAAAGTAATTGACATTTTCCATAGTGCCAATTTTATTCTGACAAATCGCTTCCCAAGAGGATTTTAGGGGTGGTGTACTCTAAAAAAAATGTTGGGTTGTTTTAACCCAATTTTGGGTACAATATGGACAAACCCAACTATTGGCTTAAAATTGTCATTTAAAAATGTAACCCAATGGCTGGGTTTGTACATATTTATAAACAACCCAGCATTTTAGTGGGTGAGAGACACATGCCTTTGGTGTGTGAGGGACTCGGGTTCGAATCCACTGTGAGACACCAATGTGTCCCTGAGCAAGACACTTAACCCCTAGTTGCTCCAGAGGCGTGCGACCTCTGACATATATAGCGATTGTAAGTCGCTGCTTTGGATAAAAGCGTCAGCTAAGTGAATAAATGTAAAGTTTAAGGCAACATAATAATAAGAGATTAGGAACTCTGTCAAAAATGATTAGCACGAGCTTAGCTCTTGATTTATACCAGTACAAAATGATTTGATTTTGTGTGCAAATTAAGCTTAATGTACAGTATGCACTCCATTATTTGTGTGCTGCCACAGAGAATGCTTTGAAGAAATGTAGCTTCACTTGATTGGTTAAAGCACTATGTGTTAGCATTAGCTTAGCTCTTGCATAGCTCTGCCACAAGAAAAAGAGTTCCCAGACAGCAAACTGACATTGAATCAACGTGGAAACGACGTCCCTCATGACATTGAAACAACGTTGATTTGCTCATCGAATTAACGTTGAACCAACATCAGACGCGGCATTCTTCAAAGCTAAATGAAATCGAAAATTAGTTTGCTTTCATAACGTTGAAACAACGCGTTGATTTCAAGTTGATTTTCCGTTAGTTTTGAAAGAATGACGCGTCTGACGTTGGTTCAACGTTAATTCGATGAGCAAAACAATGTCAGATCAACGTTGTTTCGATGTCATGTTTCCACGTTGATTCAATATCAGTTTGCTATCTGGGTTATCTTTCTCCTTATCCAATCGTTGATCACTGTTTATTGTCTTCAATAGCATGAGGAACAAGACTTTACTCTAAATTTAGCGAAGAACATGAAACTCGCAGAGCTGCAGGGTGGAGCGCAGTATTATCAAGTGTAGGTCAGTAGGCCACTGTGAACCTCAATACCAGAATCCCAGAATTTATTCAGTCACGCCAATAAACGAACGCTCATATGAGCCAGAAGCGGATTTATCTTTTTGGAAAAGATTATGAAGACGCCCCGAAGCTTCTCTAAAGTAATGTTTTATTCATGTTCAAACAGTTGCTTGCACAATTAAGGCATTTGCGTACGTGGTTTGTGTGCGGATATGTGTGGATCTTAGACATGTCTTTGTGGATATTTTTGTTGGCCGTCACCCCAAGTGCTCTCACTTGGCCGAGGGATAACGGTGCATTCCTCTCTGGGAAGAACTGGGGGAGGTAAACTCGCCAGCTGGGACTATCCAAACTCAGCGTTTCATTGCACTTTCCTCTCCTGTTGGAAGTCTAATTATGCCTTGAAGGTACAAATCAGTGAATGAGATCGATAGCTTCAGTTTTGTTTCTGTAGCGCAGCAATCCATTTATTCAAAAATTCAATACTGTCATTTATCCAGAGATCCCTCAATCACCTTTGCTTTCCAGCTTAAACCAGGACATTATCTGGTCTATCTTGATGGTTTTAGAGGGGTTTGAGCACAATGTTAGCTAGGGGTGTGCGATCTGACGATTTTATATCGGGATTTACCTCGAAGACGTCCATGCTCTACTTTTCAAGCGATTCGTAGACATCTTTGATGTCCTCGTAATAATGTTAATGTGCTGTTCTGACTGGCCTAATTATATCATGTGACTCTATCATGTGTCTTTCATGAGTGTTGGCTTCTAAAATGATTAGTGATGCACGATATATCGGCCAGCATATCGGTATCGGCCGATATTTGTTAATTTTTATGTTATCGTTATCGGCCCGATAATAAAATTTGGCTGATGTATTAAAGCTGATAAATAATGAATTATTTCCTTCAACACTTGACACCTGAGACTCTTCGGATGCGCACTGTTCAACATGATTGATCTTAATTGCTTGAAATGTGATTGGAATCAAAAAGGAAAATATAGTTCAGTGCAAAATGTGCTGTCATATCGGCTACGTGATATTATAATGAGAATGGATTTTAATTGTGAGACTTTTGTTTTTGCAATCAGGCTCTCAAAAATTATATTTCGATTTATCGGCCGATATATCGGTTATCGGCTTTCAAAATATAAAGAATTATCGGTTATCGGTATCGGCCAAAATGTTCACATCGGTGCATCCCTAAAAATGATCATTATGCCGTAAAGCGGTGTGTTTTCGCCCCCCCCCCCCCCCCCTTAATGTCCAAATCATGTAACGTGAAATGCAGTCTACTGCGGGACATGCTTTATTTAAAAAATAATAATTATTAGCACATTTAACCGCAAAAGAGACTCATCCCCACGTGCTTTCTGTGTGCGAAACATGGATGAGGAAAGTACATGGTGGTTGAGGATCAAAACTTAAAATATACTTATATATTGATAATTTCAAAATCAAACCTACGCCACTGCTGTCTTGACTAGTATTTACGCCGGTGTCTGAATGAGTGTATGAATGGGTGAATGTGAGGCAATATGTAAAGTGCTTTGGTGGCCATTGGGTCTGTGAAAGCGCTATATAAAAGCAGTCCATTTACCATTTATTTACCATTCAGTTTTGTCTCGAGTGAGCAAACAGTTGTAAAAGAAATGGGATGCGTGTCATTATATTAGATCCATGCATTCGGTCTTAAAGCCTAAAGCAAATTCCTGCTGTGTCTGTCATTAATGTCCAACAAAAGACTTAAGACCAAATCACTCTCTGCTGTGGACTGAATAACTTCAGGAGGAGTTTAGATTTAATTGTCAGGGAGGGTTTAATTACTGTCTTGACATCTGGTTGTTTATTGCAGTAAGTCACAGGCTCGTTCCTGTGTGGATATTCTCTCACAATTGTGATTTAGATCATGGATTGTGATTGTTTGTTATGAGATTGTGATATGAAATTTTGGGAAGAGCGCCCTCCCCTATTATTGGCTAAAGTAACTTTTTGGGCCATTTAGTTTAAGCTTAAAAGCAAGAACTTTCTAAGATCATGCTCAGCTTCAGTGCTGACGATGCACTCAAATAATTAGCATTTTTGGTCAAAGTATGGGTTGTTATGATGACATAAATCGTTGTTATTCAGAGATAACAGATTTTTTGCTCTCTTGTAACAGTTGTGTTGCTATTAACCTGTTCAGATTGCTCAACAAGCTGACACACACACACACACTAAGAACGTTATATCAATGCTCATAATGTCGTCAGCTTTTTCTACATTCAATCGTTCCACCAACTTTTAAAACCGAGTCGACGAGACGAAAGTTGTACTGTTACAGTGAGGTCAGATAGTGAGAGCTAACAGTGTGTTGGGTGATTAAACATGTAGGTTCGGCTCCGGCTCTGTCAGAGTTTCCACAGATCTGGCCCCACACGCACACTTCGTCTCCTCTGATTGGCTGTGCTAGACTAACCTCCGCTCCAGATGTTCCCACACACACCTCTGTCAATAAGCAGCCAAAACATAACACACACACATGAGGAGGAAACCTGTGAGTCTTTGTTTATGTGGGTCTGGAATAATGGTCGTCATAACCAGTCTCGCCTTATGTTTTTACACAAGATTTTATCTACACACACACACAAAGTGCACCAGTGCTTGCTAACCAATTATACCCAATATCCCCCTATTTATATGAGTTTGCCATTAGTCTCGCTCTCACTATAGAAGCTGTTATAAAAGCGTGATGTGTGTGTGATGATGCTGTCCGCTCTTGTGTGTCTCAGGCTATAGGGTTTGTGTCTGGGCCTCAATAGTGGATGCGCTGGATGACGAGTGTCGCTAATGGACTGAGCTTTCTTCTTACATGGCTGGGAGAGATTAGTCCCAATGACTCTCTCTGCAGTCTTTATAATTCTTTGGAGAGACTTCTTCTCTGCCTGTGTTGCGTTTCCAAACCACGCTTTAGTTGAACACACTCTTCTGTTGCGTATGCTCAACAAACTGGTATTTGACCAGGTAAATCTGGCTCTTATAGCATTACCATCATCCAAACCAGTGTGAGCTTTTACTGGCCTTTTACAAGATGCTTAAACTGAACGTTGTTAGCGATCCAGCGTTGTTTAGCTAGCGTGGCGTTCCACACAGGATAGTGAGCATCAGTGCAGTGATGGAGGCTTTTAGAGATGTAGTTTAGCACAGTGTGACGAGACACTTTGTCAGTCTCTGTTTCTGTTTTTGATTGCCATGGAAACATCATAGGTCCAAAACCGTGCCGCACATTTATGTTTATTAAACATTAAAACTGTTCTGATTGCCTGTGATTTAGTCCGATTTTGTACTGATTTAAGAAACAACTTTGCTAATCTTTGGGGGTTCCTTCCATCTATATATCTATCCATCCATCCATCCACCCATCCACCCATCCATCCACCCATCCATCCATCCACCCATCCATCCATCCATCCATCCACCCACCCACCCACCCACCCACCCACCCATCCATCCATCCATCCATCCACCCACCCATACACCCATACATCCACCCACACATCCACCCACCCACCCATCCATCCATCCATCCATCCATCCACCCATCCACCCATCCACCCATCCACCCATCCATCCACCCATCCATCCACCCACCCATCCATCCATCCATCCATCCACCCACCCATACACCCATACATCCACCCACACATTCATCCACCCACCCATCCACCCACCCACCCATCCATCCATCCATCCATCCACCCACCCACCCACCCACCCACCCACCCATCCATCCATCCATCCATCCACCCACCCATACACCCATACATCCACCCACACATCCACCCACCCACCCATCCATCCATCCATCCATCCATCCACCCATCCACCCATCCACCCATCCACCCATCCATCCACCCATCCATCCACCCACCCATCCATCCATCCATCCATCCACCCACCCATACACCCATACATCCACCCACACATTCATCCACCCACCCATCCACCCACCCACCCATCCATCCATCCACCCACCCATCCATCCATCCACCCACCCACCCATCCATCCATCCACCCACCCACCCACCCACCCATCCATCCATCCATCCATCCACCCACCCACCCATCCATCCATCCATTCAGATAATTGCTGTTCTTTTGAACTTTCTATTCATCAAAGAATCCTGAATGATAAAATGTTTCACAGTTTCCACAAAAATCTGAAGCTGCACATCAAATAAACACAGCCTTGGCGAGACTTCTTTCAAAAACTTTGAAAGAAGTCTCTTCTGCTCACCACTTATTATATAATTAATAATTGTATTTATGTATTTGGAACTTGATGGATTTAAAATGAACAAAAGCGCTCATCCTCACTTGTTTTGGACGTGTCCTGCTCTGTATTGAATATTTCTCCATGTTTTCAGACTGTGTGATCTGTCATCTCAGATCTCTAACCACGAAGCCACTCATTGCTCCGTAATCCCTCCATAAATCGCATCGCTGGCATATTCATAAATCTGTGTGTGAGCTTTGATTCGTGGAGCTGAAGGCTTTCTGTGTTGGGAGTCGGACACGCGGTTCCACTTACACTCTTTCTTGTGATGTGAAGAATCAGTTGTTCATGAATTGATCTGTCTTTCTGCTCATCTGTCTCTCCGCAGGGTCCCGCCGGCCCCCCCGGTCTCCCCGGACCGCCTGGGAAGAGAGGACCGCGGGTACGTTATAGCGGATCAATGTTTGTTTACGGATTCATGTTTTTTTTTTACTTTATGAAAACATTTAGATGACATGATACTTTTTGAAGTTGTTGTTGCTGATATAATCTCCTCTATATCAGAGTCTCCATTACGCCTCCATTGTAGTCTTGAGTTTCTCCTGGGAACAAACACGTCACAATATTCCTCATTATAATAATTCATGCGCAGAATAAAGGGGCGGGGCCTGGTTCAGTTAGTTAGTAGTGTGTTAAACTGGCGGTTATGGAAAGGGGCGGGACACTCCCAAACACACTCGAAGCGTTCGACCAATCAAAACACACTGCTCCAGGCAACCAATCAGAGCACAGTGTACTTTCAGGAGGAGTGTCTTCATAGAGACAGGAAGTAAACAGTGGTGTGTTTCAGCCAAATATGGTCGCAAGATCCATCGTTATCTGCAGTTCAGCGAGTCGGTGTTTTCTGAGACCATCGTTCTAACAAACCTTCGCAAACACCATCACAGAGGAGTGTGTGTGTGTGAGCGACAGATCTCGAGAAGAAGAGTTTCTAGATTACATGACATGTGGACTCAATAAATCCCTATCTTCAGTAAATAAGCAATCGCTAAATCATCACTATATCAACGATTTCATTCATAGACTCGTTCACACATGCGCACTCTTCAAAAACTGGCATGTTAAATCACATGACAAACTAAAAGATGTAAATGACATTTGTATGTATTCTAAATAAAAGTTATAGATCGCACTGAAGGTCAGTTTGCTTATTTTACTGAAGATCAGGATTTATCGAGTCTTATTGAGAATGTTTGTTAGAACGACTCGTTGAACTGCTGATAACGACGGATCTTGCGACCATATTTGGCTAACGAAGCTTTCGGGAAACACACCACTGTTTACTTACCTTTCTCTGTGAAGCCCCTCCTCCTGAAAAGCACACTGTGCTCTGATTGGTCGGCTGGAGCGATGTGTTGTGATTAGTCAAACGCTTCAAGTGTGTTTGGGAAATGTCCCGCCCCTTTCCATAACCACCAGTTTTACACACTACTAACTAACTCAACCAGGCCCCGTCCCTGTTAACTCAACTGTGACTGAAAAAGTAGCAAGGACGAGAGAACAAATCAACGTAAACAGAGAGCATACACATCAACATGTACTGATTTATCTGTACATGTAGGCAATGACTGTTGACAAGGTCAAAATGCACAAAGCAGTCGACTCATTTTTGGCACAAATTAAACCCCATATTGGAGGCTCTCTGAAGGGATGGCGTGATCTAATGCTGTTAAAGCTAATTGCTATTGCTAGTTTGCTAGCCTCTTCAAAATTGCATACACTACCTTTAACTTGACTGCAAAATTAGAATATTGCATATAATATGCGATCAAAGCAGCGTTTCCATTCCATGTGCTGAAGAGGACAAAATTGTCTCTTCCTGATAATTAGTCTCAACACCCGCCTCATTTAGTTGGGTTGAATCACACTAGAGTTGGTTGTCCCCCGTGCTGCGGTTCGTTTGGGCCGGTGTGAATGCAGCGATCGCACCAAAAACAGACCAAAGATGGACCGAGATCTCATCAAAGAACTCTGGAGCGGTTGGATTGATCCGACATCTAACAGAACCGACTGCCGAAGACCTGCGCGTTTTTTGGACTAAACCAGCTGCCGTAGTCCGCTCCGCATTATGGGATGAGGACTAATGTTTGTTGACATTTGTGAGGACGTCTGATGACCATATCAGGTCCCAACCTTCAAAAACTGTAAGAACACGAAGTCTCCGCTTTGTTTAGCGAACAGCTCATGGAAAGGGAGTTTCCCGCTCGTGAATTCTGACCAATCGAAGGGCAGTTGTGGAAATACGTTCAAGACACGTCTGGCCAACGAGTGATGTGGATGTTGTCACGTGACTGCATTTTGGTTCGTTTCCACCATAGATATGTATATAAAGGCTAGATGTGTTACGGCGGAGTTTCCATCGTCATCACCGGCGGCCATCTTGTCACGGACAAGCTTTCTGGCGGGCTCTGTGGTATCTGATGGAAGAAATACTCTTATCTCGTTGAAATCTTGGCGGATTTACAAACGGTTTGGTTTCTGACAAACGTTATTACCGTGGCTATAATTCTGGATGATTATTTATTTATACACTTATTATTCATAAGTATGCAGTATCATAACTACATAACTACGACTGTTTGAAAATCGGTAGAAAATTGAGCAAGTTACGGTGATTTAAAAAGTACATGCACCATTAAAACAATGTTACCAATGAGCGAGCTGCCTGTGACAAGATGGCCGCCAGGTGCTGACGTCGACCTCCATTGGCCAGCAGCGTGGACGACACATCTAGCCTTTATATACATATCTATGGTTTCAACAACCAGAGCAGTCAGTGTGGTGTGATAAGGAACCCAAATACTTGAAAATGCTACAAAGTGTGTGTGAGACGCTTCAGGAGGGATTTAAACCCAATCATTCTGATCACACACTTCAATTCCGGCGTTTCGATGCCATTGGTCCACTGGTTACTCCAGTTATCCAATCACAGCCTCTGATGAGGGACATGCAGGGATTTACTGAGAGAACGTGTTTTAATGGTACTCATTTGCTATAGTGATTAGTGTGTGACTCAGTTTGTGTCTGCCAGGGTCCGTCTGGTCCGCACGGGAGCCCCGGGCCGCCGGGTTTACCTGGTCTGAAGGTAAGTCTCCGTTTTCAGGCTTTATTACACATTCTCTTCCCGCCACACTGATGGGTTTGATGGGTTTGATGGGTTTCTGTGTTACGATAACATCCTCCGGCCGGATTGCACTGTTGTTTCATTACAGCGTATTGGACGCTCCTTCACTGCCATTCTTCCTGTTCAAACTCGCCACCTTTCAAAGCTTGAATAGTTTTTCTTTCTGTAATGTGTGTGTGTGTGTGTGTGTGTGTGTGTGATGTGGAGGATTTGGACAACACTGGAAAGAGCCGTTGGGGAGACACTGACAGATTGATCTGCTGAAAGATGAGAGGAAAATGTGTGTATATAGCCACGATATTAAGAGCCTGTTAAATGAAGGTGTGTGTGTGTGTGTGTGTACTTCAGATACATTTTTGGAATTTTGTAGTTTTTGCTGTTTAAAAACATTTCTAAATAGTTTTCATGTGTTTTTATTTATTAGCTTTTTAGCAAAAAAAAAAAAAACAACAATTAGCTTTAATTTTCAGTTTTCATTTTAATTTGTTGTAACATTTTTATTTCAGTTTTACTTTATTATTATTTTATCTCTGGTTAGTAGTCTTGGTGCTTTTATCTAATTGACAATTTTAATGAAATTATATTTATTATTTTAAAATAGAGCCAGACCGATATTATCGGCCGATATTAGGCATTTTCCAAAATATCGGTATCGGCAGTTATAATGGCCTGAATATTTAAAAAATAAAATAAAAATGGACGAAACACGCTTCAATCATCTCTCCTTGGCCTGTTATATTGAAAATGTATGTTTTACAATTTGCAGTATAATGTTATCTATTGCTAAATTATGGCTCATCATAGATTAGCTAACCACAAAGCTAGCTAATGCCGCTATCATCAGTGGAAGACCGCTAACGTTAACATTAATGAGCTTGGAAACAACAATGAACTTTTTCTGCCTAAATAAAGTAATGATTACTGTATTTATAACTAGCATATCTCTAGTTACAGTCCCTGCATTGTAAAATGAAGTTATACTTGTGAGGAGTGAACATTTAGACATAGAGAAAAAGTATCAAACGTATCTTGTGTAGAAAAGTTCGCTTTTCTTTTACACGGGTGTGAAATCCAACAATATTTAATAAAAAAATATCGGCCGATATATCGGAATATCGGATTTTAAACCCCAAAATATTTGTATCGGTATCGGCCTTCAAAATCCTCTATCGGTCGGTCTCTAATTTAAAACAATATTCATCTTTATTTAAATGAGCAGTAGTGTGTTGGCTAGTGTTAGATGTGGTGTGAGTAATGGGGAAAGATCTGTTCTGATAGATGAAAGGTTGCGGGTTCGAACCCCTCAGGGTTCAGTCGTGAATATAATAAACTCACTGTAGGTTATTTCAGCAGGACTGAACTTGTGGGACGGGACGTGAAAGTCTGGGAAAAGAAAGTGTGTGTGTGTGTGTGTCCTGAAAGGTGATTGACCTGTTCAGTTTTTCCAGCACTGTTTAACAGGTGTGTGTCAGTGTGAATCTTCAACACTGATGATGATTTCTATGAGAAACATATTGAAAAATATAAACGTTCATTTTCATCAGAGCTCGCACGGCTACAGTAATCAGACAGACAGGAAGAGGATTGATGTGTTCAGTGGATGTAGTGTTTGGTCTGCTCTGATTGGTCAGATGACCCAGTCTGATGTGTATGGTCAGAAAGCAAACGCTCATTATCATATATATATATATATATATATATATGAAGAGTTCAGATGCAAAAGCCTCTAAATGCCATTTGAAATTTTCCTCTTTATTGATGATTTTTGTCAAACTTGTATATTTAAGTTCAGTAATTTCACTTAAATAACAATTAATAGGTAATCTTCATTGCCATTTAAGTGAAATCACTGAACTTAAATATACAAGCTTGATAAAAATCATCATTCTAGAAGAAAATTTCACATGGCTTTTGCATCTGAACTCTTCATATATATATATAGACCATTTCACAAGATGTAAACAACATTGGTCCAGAAGCACTTCCTGTTTCAGTTTTTTAACACTACATAAAAGCTGGGATAAAATACAACCAACATATAAAACTGAATCAAAAAGTTAAACAAACATCTTTAAGAAGTTTTCTTTACATGCAAAATAAAGAAAACAGTTACAAACTGAAACAGGAAGTGTTTCTGGACCAGTGTTGTTTACATCTTGTGAAATGGTTTATATATATATATATATATATATATATATATATATATACACACACAAAAGCTGTGACGTAGTTAATCTTGTTTTTTTTTTTTCTTTGGCTAGTAGAAGTCCTGAATGGTTGGTAACTTATACAATTTAGTATCCAAATTGGCGGGTGAGTGAAAAAGTTAATTGCAAACCACAATGAAAAGTCTTTTTCAAAAAAGCATAATAGGGGCGCTTTAAATTTCCGAACGCGCTGATCTGATTTTCCCATCAAGCTTTAGGACAAAGTGTTCATGTGTCTGTCCTTCAGAGATGGCCTGAGTGGGCCGAGGGGTCATCCACTGCAGATAACCCCACCGGGGCCAAACTGAGCTCGGATGCTGGAAACTGTGACGGTTTAGCCCACAGATTAGTCATACGCATCCGCCGGATTCCAGAGAAACAAGCCGGAGCTGTTGTGCTTTGTCCTCTTTCAGACTTCAGCGATGAAGCCTCGAGAGAACTGAGATGCGCTTCACAGGTCTGAGAGGTTTGGCTGTGGTTCATGATGTCAGGATCCTCAGTGGAAAGACAGCAGGATCTGCTTTAGTAACGGCGTCAGATCTGCGCTGTCTCATGTTGATTGGCAGCAATTGTGTTTCCATTAATGGATGAACTGAGGAATAAAGCTCTCATTCAGGCCTGAAAGGGTTTGGACCCGTTTTGATTGACGTGCTAAATTTAGAGACTTTTCTTCCAGTGACTCCCATTGGATTTAAATGTAATTAAAATGTCATTTGTAGGACAAAAAAGCAGTTGGCTGAATCCTCCAGATCAGAATGAATGAACTATGATGTGATTGAATTATTGATCATTGGATGTATGGATCAATTATTGATCATACGTCTGACTGTAACCAGCTAATTTGCATTATGATGAGGTTTAGTGTGTTTACACACACATAGGACGGAGATTTTGCCCCTTAAAGGGATACTCCACTTTTTTTTGGAAATAGGCTCATTTTACCACTCCCCCAGGGTTAAACAGTCAAGTTTTACCGTTTTCGAATGTATTCAGCCGATTTTTTTTTTGATATTTTAGAAGAATATCAGTAACCAGACAGTTTCTGGTCTCATTGACTTACATAGTATATTTTTTCCTACTATGGAAGTCAATGAGACCAGAAACTGTCTGGTTACTGATATTCTTCTAGATATCAGAAAATCGGCTAAATGGATTTGAAAACGGTAAAACCAAACTGTTTAACTCTAAGGGAGTGGTAAAATGAGCCTATTTCCAAAAAAAAAAGTGGAGTATCCCTTTAAATCTCTCCAAATCCGCTGTTAGCACCGGCTTTAATCTCTCATGATTTGCATGTATCTTCTTGAACTTTAGGAATGTTTTTGAGCTTGCTTTGACTTTGACGGCTCGTTTTATGGGAAATACTTGGGTTATTCTTTAGTTTAACTAACAATGAAAAGTACTTCTAAAACATTTCTTATTCTTAATGTTCATTTAGGCATTTACTAACACATTATTAAAATCAAAGGTTGTATCTGTTGTAAAATATTATTTACTAACAATAAACAGTTGTATTAAACTTAACAAAGTAAATATGTATTGCTCATTGTTATCTAATGGGACTGAAATGTATATGAGCTCAAACTGAGTTAACACTTTGTTTATGTCCCAGGGAGCCAAAGGAGATCCAGGACTGTCCCCAGGTCAGGCGCCGAAGGGTGACCCGGTAAATAGCACACAAATACAACCTACTACAACTTCTACAGCAATCACATCATCCCAAAATAAAAATGTCTTCTTCCATGCAGCACAGAACGAAAAGCAAAACAGAATTTCAAATAGTGTTCATTTCGTTAACAAAATCGATGACGAAAAATGTTCGTTGACGACCTTTATTTCCACGACTAAGACGAGACGACACTGATATATCAACATGCAATAAATCTAAACATGAATCTGGACTAAATCGAAGCTTCTTGGTGATGAAGATGAACTAATGAATATAAACATGAATCTCGACTATATTTGAGATTGTAGCTGCTGAATGCGTAAATGTACTTGCGCAACCTCTTTGTGCAATATAAAGTCGTTTAATACTTCTGTTTTAATAGAAAAACATGTCATTTGGAATTATTGGATTATTAGATTTCACTGTTTTAATATTTGAGAGAATTTTCTTGTTTTACCAGTATATGATAATGAGCCTAAAATAAACCAGGAAACTAGAGGAGTAAAATAAACCCTGCGCACGAGTCCACCATCTCCAGATTTGTGCTTAGAGGTGAAAGTGCATTAATTCGAATGAAATGTAAAAATAATTTATTATGAGCAAAATATTAAGGATTATCAATTTAACCATTGAACCATTTTCATTGACTAAAACGCCAAGACATTTAGTTAACTAAAACTGAGCCTAAATGCAGTTAACAAAGCAATAACTTGGAAAATCAACATAGCTTATAAATGTGACTAGGTAACATCAGAGAATGTCTAATTGAAGAGAATTGGCACTGGCTGGTTACTTCCGGGTTCTGGACTGGCTGCAGTAACGCGTCTCTGTCCATGCGGGGGCGCTCGCGGTCGAGTGCAGAATGAATGGAAGTCAATGGGGTTTCACCCCCAGAAATCCACTTTTCTCAGGATGTAATTTTTTGTCAAGTAATTTGAAAGTTGCATTCAAAAGGGAGGGCTAAGAAAATACACTCAGCTGAAAATTTCGTTTTTAAGTTCACTTATCTGGTCTAAAAATCCGTTCAAAACTGTGATGACGTCACACAATAGCAGAATGCTAGCGTGTTCTGGCCAACAACGGCCTAACCTGTAAGAAATCAAAGGGACATAAGTACTCGTTCATTCGACTATTGGCCTATAATCTATATTGAACTTGCGGAATCAACAATAAAATCTATGTTAATTTAACGACAAGCAGGTGAAAGAGACACATTTAGCCGTTTAGCCCCATAGACTCCCATTCATTCTGCTCTCGCCCGCGATCACCCCCAGTGGAATTCTAATGGAACTGCAACCAGGATGACGCACAACAGGGCTAATAGGAAGTGCCAAGGCTCTCCGTTAGACGGGCTCTGGTAACATGGACATGAAACACAAAGCAGTGGACAACAGCTAGACCAGCACACATGGCCAGATCAGGGCACTAATGAGCAACACATGAAACCAATAAACCAATGAGAACGGAACACAAGTGAAAACAGAAGCACATGGCAAACCGTGGGGATCACATGACACATGAAAATAAAGAACCCAACAAAAACAGGACAAGGCTTCTATTGAAAAGAGAAGAATACAAAATATGAGTTTTGTTTGTGTTCATGAAAGGAAAGCGAAGTGAGAGCGAAGAGTAAATGGCGACGACGACATCAGCTGTGCTCCAGGTTTGACAGAGGACAACACTAAGTGTCCTCTCTTTTATTCTTTCAGGGTGAGAGAGGACGGCCGGGTCCACAGGGTCCTAGAGGTGACTCGGGTCTGAAGGTGAGTGTGAGATCCTTCACCGCTCGTACAGCCTCTCTCGGGTTACGGACAGGAATAAAGACCCTGTGTGGTGTTTCGGGGCGAGCGAAGGTCTGTTCACACTTCCCGAGATGTAGCCCCTTTAGAACATGAGATCCCCCAAAGGTCAAGGGTCGTCCCTCTGCAGGGGGACTCGCTCCTAATGAGACGAACAGTCGCAAGTTTCAGCTCACCTAACTCAGCTGGAGGATATGTTTATGTCATATTTAAGGTTTATGACTTGTGTCATAAGGAAGATGTCACGAGCTAGCTCTTGTTTGGGTTTATGAGGTGAAGAGAACCAAAGGTTGTAAAGTCCTTGTAAAGTCCTTTCAGTCATGACCGGAGCTCGTTCTTTGGCTAACAGTGGCCCAGTGTGATTGGATTTTCTCTTGCAATCCCAAGAGCACCTTTGAGACTGTGTGGATCAACTCTTAGAAAATGGGCGTTCTCCAAGAGGTGTTTTCTTTTGAAACGGAGCCCTTTTGGGGGCATTGGGTTGGTTTTTTTGAACGGTCAGGTCCGCAAACTTGGAAGTAATAAAAAGCAGATCTGAACGGTTAGGTTAGTGAATGCTGGACTGATTCATCTGAGATGAAACCAGAACCATCGACGGTGGAGATGACAGATCTCAGCCGTTACTCACTATGAAGTGCGCACAGAAAGATGCGTCTGATCCCCAGTTCTGTTCTCTTCAGAATCAGATACACACGGTTTTATTTGGAAATTTCTGTTTTGGCAAGTATTCAGAGATGGTCCTCCCTGCAGAACATGAAATCCAGGGGGAGGAGTCGGATCCAGATCAAACTCCTCCCACCTTACATATACCTAAACCTATGCAGCTCCACCCCCTGATCCCTAAACCCACCCCTAAACCTACCCAGCTCCACACCCTGATCCCTAACCCCACCCCTAAACCTACCCAGCTCCACACCCTGATCCCTAACCCCACCCCTAAACCTACCCAGCTCCACCCCCTGATCCCTAAACCCACCCCTAAACCTACCCAGCTCCACCCCCTGATCCCTAACCCCACCCCTAAACCTACTCAGCTCCACCCCCTGATCCCTAAACCTACTCAGCTCCACCCCCTGTTCCCTAACCCCACCCCTAAACCTACTCAGCTCCACCCCCTGATCCTTAACCCCACCCCTATACCTACTCAGCTCCACCCCCTGATCCCTAACCCCACCCCTATATCTACTCAGCTCCACCCCCTCATCCCTAACCCCACCCCTAAACCTACCCAGCTCCACTCCCTGATCCCTAAACCCACCCCTAAACCTACCCAGCTCCACCCCCTGATCCCTAACCCCACCCCTAAACCTACTCAGCTCCACCCCCTGATCCCTAACCCCACCCCTAAACATACCCAGCTCCACCCCCTGATCCCTAAACCCACCCCTAAACCTACCCAGCTCCACCCCCTGATCCCTAACCCCACCCCTAAACCTACTCAGCTCCACCCCCTGATCCCTAACCCCACCCCTAAACATACCCAGCTCCACCCCCTGATCCATAAACCCACCCCTAAACCTACCCAACTCCACCCCTCAGATCTGGATCCGACTCCGCCCCCTGGATCTTGTGTACTGCAATGAGGTGCTACTCAGTATTCATGCAAAAATGGCTGGTCTTGTCTTAAGTGAACGTAAACATTTGGGGGTAAACATCTGATGTGTAACATATTATATCTGTGCATTCGTTCTTAAAGTGACAGCAGACTAACTAATGTTAATCGAACAATGAAAGTCAAAGAGGGAAACCAGCTCTATTCCGTTTATTTGTAATTAATACACTAAAGGCTATGGAGATTATTTTGTAAGTTTGATTATTCATTTCTTACCGCTTGTTAATTTCTTATATTGTATTTGTTGTATTTGCACGTGTTTTCTTATTTGTAATAACAAGGATAAATAACAAAAAGAGCTGTAATATTGTGATTGATTATTAGCGTTAACAGTGTTGGATTGCTGGACAATTTCATCAATGGCTGGGAAGCATTGTGTCGTAAATGACGGAAAATTCAATGGTGGGGAACGTTTATTAGAGTTAAACTAATAAAATAATGTCTCGACTTTAACCAGTTTTCCACCTCGCCTCCCACACAATGCCGGATCTTTGATCTCGAGCGTGGTGAACTTGAGCGATCTGTTTAAATGCTGTTTTATTGGTCATTAGTATGTAGAGCACTCTGCGTTTGCAGTAAAATCTTTAAAGAGTTTAAGCAGGAATAGTCCTACAGGCGTAAATCACGGTGACCTCTGGTCATCTTTGTCTTCTCAGGTGCAATGCACAAGGCCTGGAATTTTCCAAATGTAGAGGATCGCACCACACTTGAACCTCTCCGCTCGGTCCGACACACAGCGCCACCTGCTGGCAAACAGCCGCCGACACCGCTATCAAATCAGGCATCTAAATATCAAAGTATTAGCCTTAATGATTGCATTGCACCGGCACAGATGGGTTCCTGCACTCGAGAGCAGGCTGGAAATGTTTGCAGGCGAGGAGCTCTGACCTCCCCTCCCCGTCTCACTGTCGTGACTTGTCTTTCTTTCATGGGCTCGAGCTCGAGCTGTCAGACCGGGAAAGCTTTAAAGGGTTTTGACAGTTCTGAGGGAATTCTTAAGGGCTATTAGTCTTATCTGAGGCCACTGGGACTTTAGGCAACACAATCCCAGAAATGCGGAAAAGATAGCACGTCAAGAACGACTCTTACTTGTTCTTACGGTTGTGGGGATATGGGAAAATTCTTTGCTTTGTGTTCTTACTGTTGTTCTGTAAAAGAGTTGAGTTCTAATCTCTTTTCCTTTTTTCACATGCAGGGTCCCAAAGGCTATCCAGGACCAGCAGGTCTGCCCGGAGAACAGGTGAGCGGATGAGACGTGCCATCTCAGGTGGATCTCGGCCTTTTGTGAGGTCTTCACAAACACTTTTTGCTGTTTCAGTCATTGTCTGTATGTTTAGCTAGTAGCTTTATTGACATGCTGTCGTACTATTTTAGCCATCAGATCCTATTTTAGTAGTCAAATGACACGGGACAAAAATTAACACATTTTTCAGATAACGTCCCTCAAGTTCTTGTTAATAGCAGCAACATAAATAAATATATACAATACTGCGTTAAATGCATGTGTGAAAGGCTAATTTTCAATATCTTTCTAAATGGAGCTGTTTCAAACATCCCGAAGTTGAATGCTAGATTTCAGCATTGTAGTTGGCCTATCTTTTGTCTATCAGCCCTCCTGCCGCACATATTTTGCCGGTCCAATCAGGTTTGATCCTCTCTCCGTCCCTCCCTGCGTGTTTGACATGGCATTAAACAGATCTATGAGTTGTACCTTTTGTACCTCCTCAATAACCGAGTCCGGAAGGTTTGGAACTCAATACATGGAGACTTTCATTCAGTCACAAAGCGCAGTCTTTATATGCAGTCACCTGATGCAAAGATGATCCGCGCTGGAGTCGCGCAGCTGAGAGGAGCCGCCGTCTGGACCTCAGCCAGGGTCAGGCCGCGAGAGCCGGTCCGGCCCGTGGATGCTTTGAGAGAGAGATGCCGCGGGGAACAATAGTGTCTCTATTCGTCCGCTGGCAGCCGTTCTCATCTCTCATTCACGTTTTTCTTTCCTTTCTCCTCAGGGTTTGCCAGGATTGCCAGGCGTATCTGGGGCGGCAGGTTACCCTGGCAGGCAGGTGCAGTGACCGATATCCACTAAAAAAAAAGTCTTACCGATTCTGTGTCACTCTTACTTTACATTTGATCCTTAATTTAAAATGAATTCCAGACAGTTGTTCAGAATGGAGCGTGCGGTATACTGTGCATTGCCAAGTAGTATGTGAAACAGAATGATAAACATTTTAAAAAGTAGTATACTACGTTGATGTTAATGGCCTCACTACAGTGCAGACATAATTCAGACAGTGGCATCCAGTTATCATATTCAAAACGTTTTTGTCAAAGTTTCCCAACCCTTGACATTGAGTCCAATATCAATATATGCTCAAAAATAATAAAAAATATATTTTTGATTCAGTTAATTCCTGATCCTAAATTTGAATATAACAATATTTCATAATTCCAAAAATAATTCCAATAATTCCAAAAATATTTAACTTAATTCTTGTTAGTAGATTTGTTTGATCATGACATAGGTGGCGTGGCTTATTTAAAAATTCAAAATATCCTGTCCAGTAGGTGGCGCTGTCCCGTAACTGCTCCAATGCCATCAGGGCATGGTGGCGATGACTTGCACCAAATTTCGTTCCAATCTGCCAAAGTGTTTTAAAGATACGGCCTTCTGTCCTGTGCCTTGCCGTCAAATTGAATTATATTTTGGAATATTCACTTTGATGCTTAATTTAAAAGTAATTTCAGGCAACTGTTCAAAACTGTGTGAAACATTACACAATACACAATGATAAACATTTTAAGGCAAGATATCACAGGTGAATAGAGTCAAAAAATGAAAAGATATCACTACATACTTCTCAAATTGATTAATCAAAGAACACAAAACAATTGTTTAGTATTAGATTTCTGAAATTTTATGTTTAAATATGTATAAATAATATGAATAGATGATGAGCAGTATGAAATGAGCAGTATGCAATAGTTTGCATACATTTCCAGAACTGAAATATGAACATTGGATAAAGCCAGTGTTCATTTTGTTGACATATTAAAGTTTCATGATGTCTGATGTGTGTATATGTCTGATATGTTAATGTGTGTAACATTAAAGTCTCTTGTCTCTCAGGGTTTGGGAGGACCAGAGGGAAACCCAGGACCTAAAGGTGTTAATGTACGTACGGCTGTTGTCTCATGTGTTACATTCACTCTTACATTATCTCAGGGTGAGCCACAGGACCAAATAATAGAGAGAGAGAGAGAAATCGAAGAATCGAGAGAAGATCAGTTCGTGGGACAAAACCCACAACTTTACCTGCCATTCCTTCTGAAAATGACCATCAGAACGACCGTAACACATCAATGACCGTAACGCAAAACTTCAAATAAATTCCAATAGATATTAAATACTCCTCTTGTATAATGTTTCACAAAGTCCCTTCTAAACATTCATAAAATCTGGTTAAATCAAAGTACAAATATCAAACATTTCATATGCTGTGAGTTTAATTAGCCAACACAACTGGTGAGTTTTAAAGGTTTTTTTATGATTTCATGATTTTTTAGATAATATCCCACAGTAGCAGCAACATGATACATAAATAAATACAAAGCTGCTGCATTAAATGCAAATATCTTTGTCGACATCAGATTTTCATCAATAGATGGAGCTGAAAATCACTTTTAAACATCCTGAAGTTCAGTGCCAGATTTTTCAATATTTATAAAACATATTTGAACTGTTTTTTTATTCTGTATCTGAAGTTGCTGTACAAAAGTCTAACTTTAACTTGCTCTGAGTTTAAAAAAGGCTACACAAATGGTAAGATTATAGAGTTTTTTTTAATATAGTTTCAGGACTGTCAATTTAAGTAGATCCTGTTAGTAGTAGCAGCAAAAAAATAAATCAAATGGCTGCTTCATTTGATACATATGCAAAGTATATACCTTTATGGTCCGCACCTATTAGATTTTCATCAATAGATGGAGCTAAAAGTTAGTGTAAAACAAAACATCCTGTAGTTGTACAATAATTATCATTAATATTTGAAATGTTTTGTATCTGATGTTGCTGTTGACCCATTCTAAGTGATTAAGGGAAGAAAACGTGTTGTTGCACGCTGATGATCCATCTGAACATGTAGAACAGACTCTCATCTCAAACAATCCTGTGATATATGAGCCTTATTTCTGCAGTCCTCTCGCCTGTTTCGTCCCAGTCCTGAAGAATCAGTGAGCTGTATGAAGTCGTAAATGAGACTGCTGCATCTCAGAGATTTTTGCGTGTTTCAGAAACCCGATTGCTTTCAACATCTGGCAGTGTGCCGCGGCACAGGAATGCGCGCAGACAGGAGGAGGGCCGTTTCTTTCATCTTTGACTGATAGTACATGTGATCTCACTTAACAAGACAGAAGAACTGTACAGATAGCGATTCGTCCGACTACAGCAAAACAAAAATACCAGCCAATCTCTCACTCACCGCTGTGAAGGATTTGTGTCCTGTGCATGTGGAAGAGATGAAATCACACCTGATGCTGACATCACATTGCTCTTGTTTTATCGAAGTGTGTAAGCTGATTTATGTGTACATTAGTTGTAAATAACTTGAACAGCAATATACAGTTTTATAAGGTGAGGATGATAATTGAAAGCTGGATCTTGTAGTTCAGGGTGAATCAGTGTGTGCTGTATGTGCACATATTTGTAAATCAATGTGGCCAAATGTCTCAATTGAACAAAATTTGTAAGTAGATTTATAATATAGTTGGAGATTTTCGGCTCATGTCTTATTTAAAAATTCGAAATTTCTTGTCCAGTAGGGGGCGCTGTCTCGTAACTGCTCCAGTGCCATCAGGGTATGGTGGCGATGACACGCACCAAATTTCGTTCCAATCTGCCAAAGCGTTTTAGAGATACGGCCTTCTGTCCTGTGCCTTGCTTGATGCATTATATGCGATTGGTCCATCAGAGCGCTTTTAACAACTTACGCCCAACATAGTAGCAGGATTATGTGACCACAATTTAGGAAGTATTTGCTAAAAGTTTGAAAAATGTAAACCTGCACTTTTGATCTATCGGAGACGTTTGTGTTTTCTGTATCAGGGCTTCATCGGACCTCCAGGAGTTGCAGGACCGCCAGGACTGGAGGGAGAGAGAGTGAGTTTAAACGCACAATTATACACAATCATACAGGTAACATGCTGTCGGATACTATAGAAAATCTTTTTGAATCTGACCTCAGTTTGAATCGCAGTACAGTAGAGCACTTGCGCTGGATATTTAGTTGGCCAGCATGCAGGAATGTGAATAAAGTATTCAACTAGCTTCAACAATTAAACATTACATTTTAACATGAGTCCTGTCTCTAGTCAATTTCTCCTGGAATTGTCTCTAGCTATCGTGTTGTACAACGAGCTTCACTCGTTTCACCAACTGATGGACACGGTTTATATCTCACAGTATTTCCTGATCTCAGCATAATGCTGCTAATGTTTCGTCCGGACATGTTAACCTGACAAACACACACGGGATGTTTAGCGCTGAATGTTATCAAATCTGCCATCATTCTGGGATTTACAACTACTCTCAACACAGACGCAAATTCCCAAAAGAATGACGTGATCCTGAAAACACACGAGACACGGTCGATGTGTGTCGGATCAGATTTGTTTGTAAGTGCGATCATCTCGATGTGTTCCAGGGAGTTCCGGGTCCGGTGGGAATCAAGGGTCCCAAAGGAAGACAGGTAAACTCTCCCTTCCTTTATAAGCTTCAGTCATGCAAATGAACGATGCGTAGATTACTGATGAGTAAAGAAAAGAATCTGTTCTTCTCATCTGCCGTCCAGCTGTGAAGCCAATGGCATTATGCAGATGGAAGACGTTATGCATGTATAAAAGAAACTTTGCTTTAATTCGTGAAGGAATCGAGAGGGTTATTCTAATGAATGTGTTTCTGTCTCTAAAGAAAAAACAATAGAAATGCCACAGAATCTGCTATTCATTGGACTGTGATAATTGTCTCATCATTCTGTTTTTGTGACTTTAGAATAAATATTATGTGAAATATTATTAAATTAATTAATATTAATTATTACAAATATTTCACATTTAAATTCTATTTACTGCTAATAACAAAAAGAAAAGTGTTAGATTTTATTTAATATTTTATATGTAACATTTAGGTTCAGCAATTTTATGTACATTTTTATTTTCTTGCATTAAATTCCACAACAATAATTATTATATCATAATAATTATTATTATTATTTAATTATCATTTGGGTTCATAAATGTTATGTACATCAATAAATCATAGAACAATAATAAATGTTAAATATAAGATTCAGATTTGCCCATGATCTGATAAGGCCTATATTATAATGCAGTGTTTTTAAGTTCTCAGTGGAAATGCTCCATATATAATGAAGTAATGACGTTAGTGTCCCCGTGTGAGAGGCTCCTGATGAAGTGAGTATCAGTGTGTAAGATCTCAGCTGATTGGAGCTCGTGCCAGCTCGGCTCGCGGCCCGTCGTCTCCAGGAATGATTAATCCCAGGCATCTCCAGTGAGGATGAAAGCTTGTTGGAAGCCTCAGAGGCCCCTGGGCAAACATGCGTACTGTAAAACACTCGCATTTACTTTAGAGCAACATGCACTTATCATGTGTAGAGAAATCAAGTAGAGTCAAACCACAGCCAAACGAACTGACACGAGCGCTCAGATGTGTGGACACTGATCTGAGATCTGTTACAGGGTGTTGTTGGCGACGCGGGCGAGAGAGGACTTCCTGGACCTGATGGAAACCAGGTACGTGTTTCTCTGCCATCAAGACCATGTTCTTCTCTGATGTTGAGTTCTCCTCTATATCAGTGTTCCTGAACTCCTGAAACGCCTCCACTGTAGTCTCGAGTGAACACGTCTCAATATTCCTCATTATAATAATTCATGCGCATAATAAAGGGGCGGGGCCTGGTTGAGTGATTTGAACTGGCGGTTATCGAAAGGGGCGGGACATTTCCAAACACTCTCGAATAGCTCGATCAATCACAACACACTGCTTCAGCCGACCAATCAGAGGTCAGTGTGCTTTCAGGAGGAGGGGCTTCACAGAGACAGGAAGTAAACAGAGCGATACTGACAGACTGGGAAGAGAAAATGGAGAATATGAGGAGAATAATCAACATTCAAGCAGGAAAACCTGTTCTAGGAGAGCCTGAAACACATCAGGACTGTGGAAGGACAGAATATGGGCTCTTTAGATTAAGATGCATTTACTTGAGAAGCAAAATTATTGAAGATATCAAGTCTTGCTTTCCCTTTAAGTTGAGTTTATTTTTCTGACCCCAATTGGCAGATTCTTGTTTTTTGAAAACAAGACTTAACATTTGCACTTTAAGTGAATCTATCTGAATGTTTCGAATCTGGAGTAATGATGCTGAAAATTCAGCTGCGATGTCACAAATAAATTTACATTTTAGAAAATGCAATAATATTTCACAATTTTACTGTAATATTTTTTTCTTCAAATAAATGCCGCCTCGGTGAGCAGAAGAGACTCTTTTAAAGCATCTGATTTAATCATAATTTGAACCAAACCTAAATGATCCTAATTTTATTCCAACATAAACGTTATCACATATCAATACAGCTATTGTGATTATGAATAGGAAATCTTAAATACTTTATTGTAAAAGGCCGAAACTTCCCACGTGACGTCATGTAACAATGTCCAAAATTAAACAAAGTATCAAGTAAAAATGTATCCAGATACTCATATTCTCATTGTTTAATCTCATTATAATTTATTCCAAATTATGACAGAAATCCCAACAGGAGTCTATATAGGATATTTTGAGTATAGATGGTTTTGAAGAATATTATGATGTCTTCTGCACAGAATTACTGTTGAATAAAAGCAAATCAAGTTGAAAGATGTTTGGAAATAATGCTAAATGCGGACAGAAGTGCAGAGCTGTTTCTCATGGTGTGTGTGTGTGTGTGTGTTTCAGGGGCCCGTCGGAGGAACCGGCAGCAGTGGATTCCCAGGCTTGAGAGTGAGTCGTAAACACACACACACACACACACAGACAGAGCTCAATCAGTGTTTACTTCTTACGGCTGACGCAGAATCCTCGTCCTCTCTGGAGTCGTGCGGATATGACTTCACATATCACCGATACCGATAACCGATCATTCACAATGGAAAACAAATCAAACAAAATTACTTCAGGAAAACAAATCTCCCCCTAAAATTCACTAAAATACTACAATACTGGGGGTTAAAATCAACAACAGAGCCCTTTATAACAGCAATTCTTTTAAGAAATAATAATCACGCTCAAATAAAAACTGAAATGTTAGTATGTAACTCGTATGACAAACGTATTCAAACACACAGTAAATAAGCTTCTGTCTGTTGTTTACAGCTAACTAATGAACTCTGAGCTTCAGATAACTCTCCTGAGGTAAACGAGACGTTGTTTTAAACGCGGATTGATGGATCTCATGATGATTGATTTCAGGAAGTTGTTCTGAATCTTTCCTCATTCCTCCGGATGTTCGTTGATGTGTATTTGCTGCTGTAACTGGTACTAAAGAGGAAGATGATGAGGTTATTGTACGGCCGGTGCTTCATATTTTCAAACATAGACTGCGTTGATTTAACTGTTATCGCGTTAGTTTCGCATAAACTTCAACAACCCTAAATTCGCCACGAGAGAGATTCTCTTCACACACAGTATGAGCTGCCGATAGTGAAAATAACGTCTTTAATTTATGGGACGTATTCATTAACTGAAATAAAACAAATGTCAACTGAAATAAAGAAACTGGTCTGCCTCAACCTCAATACACCACTAATGTTATAATGTAAGTTACATTACATTAATAATCAAAATACTTCTACAAAGTAATATAGTTTGTTTGCATAACTGTGTCCAGCTTTCTGTTGCGCATGAATACAGAATCAGATTCAGACCTTGTTGTAAAGTTGTATGTGTATCTGTGTGTATATACATATATGTGTGTGTGTGTGTGTGTGTGTGTGTGTGTTTTTAAGTCTACATATCTCTTATTCATTTTATTTCAGCTTTCGTTATTTTAGTTGTTATTTTAGTACACAAAATAATGCTAAAATGTTAATAAATGAATTGATATTTACGTTTTATCAAAACATTTATTTTGTTTTTAATCATTTATTAAAATATTTTTTAATGATTTAATTTTTTAATTTCGCCATCCATGATTTTTTATTAGTTGTTGTTGTTGTTTTATATAAATATGTCTTTTTATACATTTTTCTTCCCGTTTTAGTTTAGTACATCAAGTAAAAAACTTCAGTTAAAGTTTATTTTATTTCACGTAACAAGTCTCCTGGTTTTAGATTTAGCTAATGTCCCTGTAAATTCACCCTTCCATTCCTCTTCAACTGTTTTCCTTCATTGGTGATGCGTGTTTCCAGGTTTGATTGCTGCCATGTGTTCGGGTTAAAGAAGCCGATCATCATGTCATGTTCAGTAGGCAGTGTCTAACAGTCGAGGACTCCTCTGGTCGTTCCGGCTTTAAAACACACGTGTCCGAGGCTGGCCGAAGCCCCAGAGTCTCGTAAAGCGGCGGACTGAGATGTCAGACTGTCGGGATGATTTAAAGCGGGATGTTGCAGATTCGTGATGCGTTTTCATCGCTGTTGCTCCTGTAGATGAGGATGTGTCAGTTCTGTGCAATAATGCCCGGTTGATTCCTGCTCCGAAAGTTTGAGTCGGACACGCTGAATCGAGACGTACAGTACATGAAATACAGACTAAATAAAGGGGTTTTTCTCAGCGATGCCGTAGAAGAACCATTTTTGCTTTCCTTAAAGGGTTCATATCATGCTTTTAAATCATACATTTTTACTTATAAATCATACCGTTGTGGTCTATATAAAGCATAACTGCAATGCTTGGGTCTGAATTCCTCATTATTAAAGCTCCACAAGCCCCTTTTCTGATGTGCGTCTGTGAGCGACCCGTTTCAAAGCGGCCCCTTTAAATAAAAAGGAGATGCGTCACACCCCGCCCGCTCTCCAGGTCCATGAGTTCACGGTCAGTTCAACTCCCGCGTTCGGCCATTATTGTAGTTTGATAAGAGATATACGATATACGTGATACTTCAAAACACGTCATAGAGAACAGAAAAATCTGAACAGGTTGAAAAATATGACCAAAATAGTATAAAGATATAAACTTTATAATATAATATAAAGTAATATAAAGATATAAACGAAGCACCTGAAGAGAATAATTTCATCTTTTCTGTACTTATAAACACTCCAAATATACAACAAAATGCATTTAAGGCCTAAAAAAGTGGATTTTGCATGATATGTCCCCTTTAAGGACATTTTAGTGTTATTCTTAGTGTGTGATGAACATTTTTTCCTCTATAAAAAACCTTTAGTTAAGAAGCTTTACTTTTAGAGACCTGCTTCAGTTCTTGATCCGATATATACATAAATATAAACTCTAAACCATACACTCCCGTTCAAATGTTTCGGGTCACTTTTTAAAGAGAAGTTAATAGTTTTATTCATCAAGGACTCATTAAATTGATCCAAAGTGACGGTAAGCACATTTATAATGTTACAATAGATTCTGTTTCAAATAAATGCTGTTCTTTTGAACTTTCCATTCATTAAAGAATCCTGAAAAATAACATGCATGACGGTTTTCAACATTGATAATAATCATAAATGTTTGTTTCTCATATTAGAGTGATTTGTGAAGGGTCATGTGACACTGAAGACTGGAGTAATGATGATAAATTCAGCTTTGATCAAAGGAATAAATTACACCGATTTACACTGTAAATAAATATATTTCACGGTTTTACTGTATTTTTGAACAAATAAACGCAGCCTTGATGAGTCTTCCTTCAAAACAGCCCCGAGTGTTTCATTAGTTTATGATATTAGTTTATCAGCTTGCACCAACTATGATCTGATTATACATTTCTCTCCCAGTTCAGATGTTTTGCATCTCACAGTCATTTTTCACCTTCTTCTCTTTCTTCTGCCACTTCTTCATCACGTGCGGCGGACAGAAAAGCTTTTTTACGGCGTGTGTGTGTGATGTGTGTATCCATTAAGAGCTCTTTCAGCTCCAGATGTGCAGATCTCCTTCAAGCCACTCGTCTACCATGTTCTTTGCTCATGTACTGTGGTAATGCCATGGTATAATGTTAATACTTTGAAATTATGCTTAGTCTCTCTAGTACATCATTTGTCGTTCACTCGTAACAGCCACTCATACTCCACCGGTCAAAAGTCTTTGGTTTTTAGTTTTTGAAAGTCTCTTATACTCTCCAAAACTGGGTTTATTTGATCGAAAATACAGGAAAATAGTGAAATATTTCGATGTGAATCTATAGTCATTTATTCCTGTGATCATTACTCCAGTCTTCAGTGTCACATGATCTTTCAGAAATCACTCTAATATGAGGATCTGATGATCTGATCTCAATGTATCTGTCATACATTTTATTTTTCTCTGAAAGTTCAAATTAAGAACAGCATTTCTTAGAAATATAATCTTTTGTTGCATTATAAATGTCTTTACTGTCACTTTTGCTCAGTTGAAAGCATCAGTGATGAATATGCAGTTTTCCTGCGGGCTTTAGGTGAACGGAGACATGCGTGCGGTTTAATGGTTTAAAAGCCTTTAATGAGAAACAGCCTCACAAACAACTGAAGAGCTGGCGCCGGATCTTGACTTCTTATACAGATACAAATATGAGATTTTTGATTTGTACATGACATTTCCTCAAAGAATCTTGTAAAAGAAAAACAGTTCCTCCTGCAAGATATCGTCCATTAAAACTTCTGTCCTGATCTTGAGTGACACTAAACACACGTGTGCCTCAGCGGGGAACTGCACAAGCCTGTGTGTGAGGGTTAAATCACAGGATAATGTGGATTGAGGACTACAATCACCCGTTTCAACTGAAACAGGACCCGGCCTTCAAGGGGGCCCACAGACCAGCAAAATCCCATTCATTTGCTCCGTATGATATTGATTTTCAGCCATAATATCTAAACCATCCAAGGTAGATGACCACGAGGTTATGAAATAAAAGTTTCTGCTCCTGTGGTATGAAATCAACCTTGTTATTCACGATCTCCTCACATGAAGCTGGATACATTTAGGGGTGGGGTTAGGGATCAGGGGGTGGGTTTAGGGATCAGGGCTGGAGCTGAGTAGGTTTAGGAGTGGGTTTAGGCATCAGGGGGCGGAGCTGGGTAGGTTTAGGGGTGGGTTTAGGGATCAGGGGGTGGAGCTGGGTAGGTTTAGGGGTGGGTTTAGGGATCAGGGGGTGGGTTTAGGCATCAGGGGGCGGAGCTGGGTAGGTTTAGGGGTGGGTTTAGGGATCAGGGGGTGGAGCTGGGTACGTTTAGGGTTGGGTTTAGGGATCAGGGGTGGAGCTGGGTAGGTTTAGGGGTGGGTTTAGGGATCAGGGGGTGGAGTTGGATAGGATTAGGGGTGGGTTTAGGGATCAGGGGGTGGAGTTGGATAGGATTAGGGGTGGGTTTAGGGATCAGGGGGTGGAGCTGGGTACGTTTAGGGTTGGGTTTAGGGATCAGGGGGTGGAGCTGGGTAGGTTTAGGGTTGGGTTTAGAGATCAGGGGGTGGAGCTGGGTAGGTTTAGGGGTGGGTTTAGGGATCAGGGGGTGGAGTTGGATAGGATTAGGGGTGGGTTTAGGGATCAGGGGGTGGAGTTGGATAGGATTAGGGGTGGGTTTAGGGATCAGGGGGTGGAGTTGGATAGGATTAGGGGTGGGTTTAGGGATCAGGGGGTGGAGCTGGGTACGTTTAGGGTTGGGTTTAGGGATCAGGGGGTGGAGCTGGGTACGTTTAGGGTTGGGTTTAGGGATCAGGGGGCGGAGCTGGGTAGGTTTAGGGGTGGGTTTAGGGATCAGGGGGTGGAGCTGGGTACGTTTAGGGTTGGGTTTAGGGATCAGGGGTGGAGCTGGGTAGGTTTAGGGGTGGGTTTAGGGATCAGGGGGTGGAGTTGGATAGGATTAGGGGTGGGTTTAGGGATCAGGGGGTGGAGTTGGATAGGATTAGGGGTGGGTTTAGGGATCAGGGGGTGGAGCTGGGTACGTTTAGGGTTGGGTTTAGGGATCAGGGGGTGGAGCTGGGTAGGTTTAGGGTTGGGTTTAGGGATCAGGGTGGAGCTGGGTAGGTTTAGGGGTGGGTTTAGGGATCAGGGGGTGGAGTTGGATAGGATTAGGGGTGGGTTTAGGGATCAGGGGGTGGGTAGGTTTAGGTATATGTAAGGTGGGAGGAGTTGGATCTGGATCCGACTCCTCCCCGTGGATGTCATGTTCTGCAGTGAGGACCATCTCGCTTTTTCTGCTCTATTATATTTGTTTTATTTGGGTTGTGCCCGATAGTATTTATTGAAACGGACCCCCAGATGCTTAAGGCCGCTGCTGCCTACGCAAAACCCCAGAACCCGCTTTTTAAAAAAGCAGTGTAAACACACATTATAGCCCACGGCCAGAGTAAGACACATTTTAATGGCCACGACCAGCACTAGACCATTAATTTTTGGGGTCACCCTGGTGGCTCGTTCCTAGAACTACCGGTGCGGAAGCTGCTATGATTGTAGACCGCTGAGAATGTCCTGACAAATCTGTCATTCGGTGAATCTGTTCACTGAACTACAGTAAAGATGAATGCTGTTGTATCGATCGAGTCTGTTCCTCTTTCCCACAGGGAGATCCCGGGATTGAGGGTCCCCGTGGGATTCCTGGCATTGTGGGACCTCAGGTAACGGCCCGTCAGTTACACCTCAAGCTGTGTGATCTCTAACCTCATTGGCTGGACACTGAAGATCTTGTTCTCTCATTGGCAGGGCCTGAGCGGAGGGGCGGGGCCTCCTGGAATGAAAGGTGATAAGGTGATTTAAATATTTCTATTATTGCAGCGAACACGTGAACGAATAAGGTTCATTCCTTTGCATGATCTTCGGATCAAAAAATTATTTTATTCTTTAGTATTGTTGTCTTGTTTTCTAAACATTGGTGCTCTTCGTGTGTCGGTCAAAAGTATTTAATTTTTTTTGTAAATAATATGAATGTACTATATTTTAGTTTGTAAATGTTTTTTTTTTATTTTGTATTTTTAGGGGATTTTCTATACTAAATTATATTTACGATGTATTTCTAATCTATTTATTCACTTTTTGAGCATAGACCTGAAAATGTAAGTTCCAGCTTAATCTGTGGTAAATCTCGAATGCTTTAGAGCGACAGACTGAGGTTTGATCTCTTCTCAAAGATGACACTTGGTGGATTATAGTTTGAAAAAAGTTCAAAAAAATTATTTTTATGAAAAATGCACAAAAATAAATTTTGAATTTTGAAAAATTTCTTTTTAAAATCATGTTTTACTCAAAAACTGCAAGAAAATCAAAGGCATTAAGAAGTCGTGCTCCGAATTTGATGTTGATATCTCAGTAGATGAGTGTGTTCTGCTGCAGTACCAAACGCTTCCACTAGAGGAAACTCATCACTCATTTCCAATTCGTAATTTCTGACCGCGAGAAATACAAGTGTGACAATTTATTTCTGGACCGTTTAACCTTTTCCAATCACATCCATGATTTATGTGTGTGTGTGTGTGTGTGTGTGTGTGTGTGTGCTCACAGCAAGTGCCAAAACCTTTACCACATTTTAATTGAATTCAAGGTTTACAATATGCATTATTTCATAATAATTAAATAAATACAATTCAACAAATATTAAAAAATAGTGCAGTTCTTGTTTTCAAGTAAATGTAAATAATTTTAAAACGTTAACTGAAATAAAATCAAATTAAATTTTTTATCTAATCGCATGATGTACCAGATTGATCGCATTTTAATCGCAAATGAAATCTGACTGAGAAATTACTCCCAGTCATTATTGTGTTAAATGAGAAAAACTTCAATAGACATAATAGATATAAGCTCTAATATTTTCTCATTGATGGTAAAATAACACCAGTTGGAATCAAGACAATGAAGAAGCTCGAATATGATGTTTGTCACATTGATTCTAATGTGAAAACATACGTGCAAACTCTTGTGTTGTGTATGTTTAATGGCGTCGGCGTGTGTTGAGTGTTTTCTGTAATCTGTGGTGCTGTATGATCTAGAGTGAGCCTGGATTGAGGGGTGAACCAGGAGAAAGGGGATATCAGGGAGACAAGGTGAGAGTCAGGAGAGTCAGAACAATGTTATCAACCTTCACATGGTCATGACACACTGTCCACTCATGGTCTTTCTGGAGACATTTGAAGACTAAAGAAAGTATAAATAAAAAGCTTCATCACATACATTAATTACATGGCTTAAATTTAAGCATTTGTGTATTTGAATTGCATTTAATATTACCATTCATTTTGATAACACAGTTTTATCTTAAAGTTTTTTTTCATTCGTTTTTCATGTTAAAACTGAGTGATACAAACGGATGGATATTTCTATATGCATCTTATAGTTTTTGAGTTTGTTTCAGGTGAAGTAATGAAACTTAACTGGTCTTAAAGTGTTGGGAATCTTTTCTATGTCCATGGATTTGATGTTTGATGCAGACAGCGAGGAGTTTTATTTGTGTTTCTCTTCCAGGGAACGGCTGGGAATCCCGGCCCAACAGGACCACGTGGAAAACCAGGACCGATTGTAAGACCGCCTGTGTTCTTACTCTGTGTTAAATACTCATGAAGCTCTGTGATGTTCTGTTGAGTGAACTGCACTGCAGAAAACTCTTCTTCCTCTTGTTTTCCAGCACACATATCTAAACATTCTTAAAACAAGATACTTTTGACTGAAGAGGCAGAATTACTAGTCTTGTGTTCTGAAAAACTTCTAACATCTAATTTCATTCAGTAACATTAGGCAGAAAATTAACTGAAAATTCTGTCAATGGCGGGAAAGAGTTGTGTCATAAATGGCGGGAAATTCTGCCAATGGCGGTAAAGTGTTGTCGTAAATGACGGAACTTCTGCCAATGGCGGGAAAGCATTGCGTCATAAATGGCCGAAAATTTGTTCAATGGTGGGAAAGAGTTGTGTCATAAATGGCGGGAAATTCTGCCAATGGCAGGAAAGCATTGCATCATAAATGGCCGAAAATTTGGTCAATGGTGGGAAAGAGTTGTGTCATAAATGGCGGGAAATTCTGCCAATGGCGGGAAAGCGTTGTGTCATGGCAGAAAATTTTGTCAATGGCGGGAAAGCATTGTGTCATAAATGGCGGAAAGTTCTGTCAATGGCGGGAAAGCGTTGCGTTATAAATGGCCGAAAATTTGTTCAATGGTGGGAAAGAGTTGTGTCATAAATGGCGGGAAATTCTGCCAATGGCGTGAAAGCATTGCATCATAAATGGCCGAAAATTTGGTCAATGGTGGGAAAGAGTTGTGTCATAAATGGCGGGAAATTCTGCCAATGGCGGGAAAGCGTTGTTGTAAATGACGGAACTTCTGCCAATGGCGGGAAAGCGTTGCGTCATAAATGGCGGACAATTCTGCCAATGGCGAGAAAGCATTGCTTTATAAATGGCGGAAAATTCTGCCAATGGCGGGAAAGCATTGCGTCATAAATGGCGGGAAATTCTGCCAATGGCGGGAAAGCATTGCGTCATAAATGGCGGGAAATTCTGCCAATGGCGGGAAAGCGTTGTGTCATGAATGACGGAACTTCGGCCAATGGCGAGAAAGCTTTGTGTTGTAAATGGCGGAAAATTCTGCCAATGGCGGGAAAGCGGTGCGTCATAAATGGCGGAAAATTCTGCCAATGACGATGAAGCTTTGTGTCGTAAATGGCGGAAAATTCTGCCAATGGTGGTAAAGCGTTGCGTCATAAATGGCAGAAAATTTTGCCAATAGCGGGAAAGCATTGCGTCATAAATGGTGGAAAAATCTGCCAATGGCGGGAAAACTTTGTGTCATAAATGTCCGTAAAATTCGGCCAACGGCGGGAAAACGTTGCGTCATAAATGGTGGAAAAATCTGCCAATGGCGGAAAAGCTTTGTGTCATAAATGTCCATAAAATTCGGCCAATGGTGGGAAAGCCTTGTGTCATAAATGGCGGGAAATTTGGTCAGTAGCGGGAAAGTGTTGCGTTATAAATGGTGGAAAATTCCACATGAACTCGCTTAATTTTGATGATTTTTTTTATTCATCAAGACTTAATATCTTCAATCATTTCACTTCTCCAGTACAGGCCTCTTGATTTAAGAATGTTTCGATATTTGTGCTGGAAAACAGAAACACTGAGGAAGAACATCCTGTTTGCACATTTGTGTGGAGTTTGGTGTGATGTTTATAGCTGATGTTCTCTCTCTGACAGGGGAAAACGGGTGAAGCGGGCCCTCGAGGGCCTCCGGGGCCACCAGGACCCGAGGTGAGAGCCGTCACTGTCGGGACTGACTGTGATTGTCAGAACAACTAATGAACAAGCGTACAGTTGGAATTGAACATCTTATATTTTGAAAAACCCAGAACTTCATTCGATGTTCCTCGTTATTTCAGGTTCATTCAGAAGTTTCTGCCTGATAGAAATGAAAATTAAGCAATTCTGTGCCGATTTTGAAGGAAATTTGCATAATTGTGTGGATTGTTGAAATTAATTAACTGAGAAATATTAAATTTCTAATATGAATATGTAAATATAAATATTAAATTTTAAATATTAATATGTAAATACAAATATTTAGGTATTTTGCCAGAATAGCAAAACTGAATTGGATTTTGTGCTTTATGGAAGGGGCGGAGCTAAAGTGCTGAGTTGAAAACTGAGTTGGTTTGGTTGTGTGTGATGATCTGATGGTGTTTGCAGGTGTGTGAGCGGTCAGTGATTGAGTTGGTTTGGTTGTGTGTGATGATCTGATGGTGTTTGAGGGATTTGACGCATGTGGACGTCAAATGGCGTCCTTCATAGTTTAATACAACACAACATTAATCACATTCCAGCTGTTTATAGTCTTCGATAAATAGTCTGAATTGTGTCTTTCTTGGCAGGCATGTCTACTTCCTTGTTATTTGTGTTAGTTTTGTGTTTGGTGAAGATGATTTATCTCTTGATAATCCCAAACATGATTGTGGCTCTTTATTAGTGTAAACACAGACGCATCTGTGCAGCAAATGGAGGAAACTTACCCAGCGCTAGAGTTTAGCGTCTCGCATGCTAGTCTGATATCCGCTAGTCAGTTGCCCTCTTGTGGCACTTCTGTTTTATGTTCATGTACAGTATACAATTTTAATATTTCATTTATTAGGGAAAAAATTCTAAAAAGGAACTTACTGTTAATGCACATTCCTGTTATAATTGTGTACAGCAATATTTTTAGGAATGTTAAAACTTTAAAAACTTTTAAACTATATATTTAAAATTAATCTTGATTATGAAATATTATTTATACTCAAATTATATTTACAAATGTATAATAATAAAAATACTATATTATACATTTTATATAAAGTATTTAATATCTTGTTACATTCAGGATTTTTAAGCAAAATATTAGACTCAATGCATAATAATAATAATGATATTTGTTTATTTTAAAAATGTATTTAAACTCTGATCATTTATTTTAAAATATAATAATCATTTATTTAAATCATGATTGAAATATTAAGTAGTATTTCTTATCAAAATATTAACAATAGTGTACATTTTTGAATGATACAACTAATAATAATTATGTTATTATTAATTAATTAATTATATTAAATAGGAGTATAATAATAATGTTTTTTATTATTTGTAATAATTTCAATTAACAATAATTTATTATTATTATTATACATTTTAAATATTTGTATCTCATTGTGACATAAAATGGATTGCAAACTGTCAAATAAATCCTGACCTTCTCATTGGATGGGTTTTGGCTCT